>NW_027223823.1:0-171328 GCF_028538775.1 Myotis yumanensis
AGATATCCAGTGGCTGAATGGTAAGAAAACATGACCCAAATATCTGCTGTCTACAAGAGACCCACCTCAGAACAAGAGACTCACACAGACTGAAAGTGAAGGGATGGAAAAAAAATTTCAGGCAAATGGGGAAAAAAAAAAGCTGTGGTAGCAATACTTATATCTGACATAATAGATCTGAAAGTGAAGGCCATAATAGGAGATAAGGAAAGCCATTTCATAATAATAAAGGGAGTGATACAACAAGAGGCTATAACTCTGGTAATCATATATGTACCCAATGTAGGAGCATCCAAATATATACAAAACTTGTGGAAAATATCAAGGGAGAGATCGACAGCAATACAGTCATAATAGGGGACTATAATACCCCACTGACATCACTAGAGAAATCCTCTAGACAAAAAAAATAAACAAAGAAACAGCAATCTGAAATGACTCACTAGATCAGGTGAACTTAATGGATATCTTCAGAACATTTTACCCCAAAGCTATGGAATATACATTCTTCTGAAGTGCACATGGGACATTTTCAAAGATAGACCACATATTGGGACACAGGCAAAGTCTCAGATTCAAGAAGATTGAAATCATATGAAGCATCTTCTCAGATCACAATGGCATAAAATTAGAAATCAATTACAATAAAAACAATAAAAAAATTAAACACTTGGAGACTAAATAGCATGTTATTAAACAATGATTAGGTTACCAATGAGATCAAAGAAGAAATAAAAAAAATATCCTGGAGACAAATGACAATGAAAACACAACAATCCAAAAACAATGGGACACAGTGAAAGCAGTCATGAGAGGAAAGTTCATAGCACTACAGATCTACCTCAAAAATCAAGAAAAACAGGTAATAAATTATCTTAAAGAATTAGAAAGAGAGCAACAAGAAAAGCCCAGTGTGAGTAGATGGAAGGAGAAAATAAAGATCAGAGTGGAAATAAATGACATAGAGACCAAAAAAATACAAAAGATTAATAAAACCAAGAACTGGTTCTTTGACAGGATAAACAAGATGATGAATCTGTCACCTAGGATCAAAGAGAGAGGACCACAATAAACAAAATCAGAAAAGAAAGAGTCAAAATAACAACAGACCCCACAGAAATCCAAAGGGTTATAAAAAAAATACTATGAACAACTCTATTCCAACAAACTGGTCAACCTCAAAGAAATGTACATATTCCTAGAAAAATACAATCTTCCAAAACTCAATCAGTAAGAATTAAAAAATCTGAATAGGCTGATAACTATGGAGGAAATTGAAGCCGAAAAAAAATAAACCTTCTGGCAAACAAAAGCCTTGAGCTGGACAGCTTCACAGGGGAGTTTTACCAACATTCAAAGAACTAAAACCTACCCTCCTCAAACTATTACAAAAAATTGAAGAGGAAGGAACATTTTCAAGTTTTTTCTAAGTAGCCAGCATTACCCTAATCCCAAAAGCAGAGAAAGACACCCCAAAGAAAGAGAATTACAGGCTAATAACCCTGATGAACATAGGTGCTAATATACTCAACAAAATTCTCTCAAATCCGAAGAAACCAAGATGGCGGCATAGGTAAACACCGAAAATTGCTGCCTCCCACAACAACTTCAAAAATACAATGAAAAGAAAAAACGGACATCATACAGAACCACAGGAAGGCTGGCTGAGTGGAAATTCTACAACTAGAAGGAAAGAGAAAAGCACACTGAGACTCAGAGGAGGTGTAGAAATAAAGTGCCGAGGTACCGAGGCTTGTGCAGAAAGGGCTGGCAATGGAGGATGCCAGTGTCTTTTTCAATCGAGAGGGAGACACAAGCTCCCAATGTCTCTGAACTCCAGTTCTGGGCGAGTCTCTGGGGACCCAGACTCATACAGGGAGAAACTGGACTGTCTGGCATCGGTTAGAACAGGAGGGTGGCTTTCTCTCAGAGGTACTTGTAGCGATTACCAGGACACTGAGACACGGGGCCTCTTAAGGTAGGACTGAGGAGAAGCCATAACTGCTTGATCCACCCTGTTGATTCCCTGAGACCCCACCCCACCCAAGCTGCGAACAGAGGCTTTTGCATATGAATGGGCTGGCCCTTTGAGATCTAAAATTACCTAACAAACTGCAGCTGGGTCAGAAAGACCCAGAACATCCAAAAGAAGGCTCAAGGCCCCACAGCAGCTTGCATTACTTCACAGCTGGGCCTCATCTGGGCACCTCCAAACCCCAAACAAGGAAGAGGAAACTGCAGATCTCTCCATAGCTCCTGCTGGGTAGCCTCAGACAGAGGCTAAATTAGCACCTCCTTAGAGATCCAAGAGCCAGTGTACCCAGTGGGCAGATTGGGACCATCCAGATTTCAACTCCTCAGATCCATAAGGGACACACTCAGGGGGCAGCCTCAGTGAGCACCAAAGCCCCACTGAAGTAAGTCTTGCCCCAGAAGGGTGTCTCCAGCCCAGAAGTTCTCCCACTGTAGACACAGCTGATTCTCACAGCCAATTGGCCTGGAGGTCAATTCCTCCCAGTGATACCAACTACAATCAAGGCTTAACTACAACAAGACTGTGCACAAAGCCCACAAAGGGGTGCACCAAGAGTGTTAACCTCAGGTAATTTGGGAGGGGAGGCTGAGCCACTGGGCCCTATAGGATACCTAGCACACAAAGCCACTCTATCAACACAGGGAAGCAGCCAAAATGCGGAGACAAAGAAACAGATCACAAATGACAGAAATGGAGGAAAGCAAACTACTGGGTATAGAGTTCAAAACCATGGTTATAAGGTTTTTCAAGAATTTTCTAGAAACCACCGATAAATTTAGTGAGACCCTGGAGGATATAAAAAAGGACCAACAGAAATTAAGCATACACTGACTGAAATAAAGAATAATATACAGAGATCCAACAGCAGGCAAGAGGATCGCAAGAATCAAGTCAAAGATTTGAAATACGAAAAAAACAAAAAATACCCAACCAGAAAAGCAAAAAGAAAAAAAAATCCAAAAATATGAAGATAGTGTAAGGAGCCTCTGGGACAACTTCAAGCATACCAACATCCAAATTATAGGGGTGCCAGAAGAAGAGAGAGAGCAAGATATTGAAAATCTATTTGAAGAAACAATGACAGAAAACTTCCCCTACCTGGTGAAAGAAATAGACTTACAAGTCCAGGAAGCACAGAGAACCCCCCAAAAAAGGAATCCAAAGAGGACCACACCAAGACACATCATAATTAAAATGCCAAGGGCAAAAGACAAAGAGAAAATCTTAAAAGCAGCAAGAGAAAAACAGCCAGTTACCTAGAAGGGAGTACCCATAGGACTGTCAGCTGATTTCTCAACAGAAACTATGCAGGCCAGAAGGGAGTGGCAAGAAATATTCAAAGTGATGAATTGCAAGAACCTACAACCAAGATTACTTTATCCAGCAAAGCTATCATTCAGAATTGAAGGTCAGATAAAGAGCTTCACAGATAAGAAAAAGGTAAAGGAGTTCATCACCATCAAACCAGTATTCTGTGAAATGCTGAAAGGTATTCTTTAAGAAGAGGAAGAAGAAGAAAAAGGTAAAGATAAAAATTATGAACAACAAATACATATCTATCAACAAGTGAATCTAAAAATCAAGTGAATAAAAAATCTGATGAACAGGGTACACTGGTGAATATAATAGAATCAGGGGCATAGAAAGGGTATGGATTGACAATTCTCCAAGGGAAAAGGAGTGTGGGGGGTGTGGGAAGAGACTGGACAAAAATCGTACACCTGTGGATGAGGACAGTGGGGGGGCGGGTAGGGGCAGAGGGTGGGGTGTGAACTGGGTGGACGGGAGCTATGGGGGGGAAAAGAGGAACAAATGTAATAATCTGAACAATAAAGATTTATTTTTAAAAAATCTCACAAATCCAATCCAGCATTACACTCAAAAGATCATACACCATGACCAAGTGGGATTTATTCCAGGGATGCAATGCTGGTATAATATCCACAAATCAATCAACATGATACATCACATAAACAAATTGAGAGTCAAAAATCACAGAGTCATATCAATTGATGCAGAAAAAGCATTTAACAAAATTCAACACCCTTTCTTGATAAAAACTCTCAGCAAAATGGGAATAGAAGGATCATACCTCAACATAATAAAGGCCATATGTCAAACCTACAGCCAACAGCATACTCATTGGGCAAAAACTAAAATCATTTCCCCCGAGAACAGGAATAAGACAGGGATAACTACTTTACCACTCCTGTTCGACATGGTACTGCAAGTGCTAGCCATAGCGATCAGACAAGAAGAAAAAATAAAAGGCATCTAAGTTGCAGGCTTGATCCCCAGTTTGGGGGGGTGATGCACAGGAGGCAGCCAATCAATGATTCTCTCCCATCATTGATCTTTTTATCTCTCTCTCTCTCTCCCTTCCTCTCTGATATAAATAAAAATATCTTTAAAAAATGGTGATGGGAAAATGGGACAGATACATGCAAAAAAGAAAAAAAAAGAAAAAAAGAAAGAAACTAGACCACCAACGTACACCATACACAAAAATAAAGTCACACAAAAATAAAGTCAAAATGGATAAGGGACTTGAATGTAATACAGGAACCATAAAAATCTTAGAATAATACATAGGCAGAAAAATATCAGACATTTGTTGTAGCAATATCTTCACTGATACAGCTCCTAAGGCAGTGATGGCGAACCTATGACACGCGTGTCAGAGGTGACATGCGAACTCATTTTTTTGGTTGATTTTTCTTTGTTAAATGGCATTTAAATATATAAAATAAATATCAAAAATATAAATCTTTGTTTTACTATGGTTGCAAGATAAAAAAATTTCTATATGTGACATGGCACCAGAGTTAGGGTTTTTCAAAATGCTGACACGCCGAGCTCAAAAGGTTCGCCATCACTGTCCTAGGGCAATGGAAACTAAGGAGAAAATAAACAAATGGGACGTCATCAAACAAGAAAGCCCACTGCATGGGAGAACATTTGCCAATTTTATTTCAGATAAGAATCTACTTTTCAAAATTTATACACCTTAACAAAAGAAAGATAAACAATCCAATTAAAAATGGGCAAAGGACCTACTAGTAAATAGACACTTTTTGAAAGTGGACATACAAAAGGCCAAAGGACATGAAAACATGCTCAAAGTCACTAATCATCTGAGAGATGCAAATCTAAATGACAATGTGGTACCATCTCACACCTATCAGAATGGCTATCATCAACAAACAACAAGTGCTGGAGAGGATGTGGAGAAAAAGGAACCCTTTTGCACTGCTGGTGGGAATGCAGACTGGTGCAGCCACTGTGGAAAACAGCATGGAGTTTCCTCGAAACTTAAAGAGTGTATGGAACTCCCATTTGACCCAGTAATCCCACTTCTAGGAATATATCCCAAGAAACTAGAAACACTAATCAGAAAGGATATATGCACCCCTATGTTCATAGCAGCACAATTTATAATAGCTAAGATTTGGAAACAGCCTAAGTGCCCATCAGCAGATGAGTGGATTAAAAAACTGTGATACATCTACACAATGGAATACTATGCTGCTGTAAAAAAGAAGGAACTCTTACTATTCACAACAGCATGGATGGACCTGGATAGCATTATGCTAAGCAAAATAAGCCAATTGGAGAAAGATAAATATCACATTATCTCACTCATTTGTGGAATATAATGAACAACATAAACTGATGAACAAAAATAAACCCATAGACTTAGAAGCATTGAACAGACTGTTAAACCTCAGGGGGAAGGCAAGGGAGAGTGGGATGGGAGAGAGGGGGGTAAGAGATCAACCAAAGGGAAAAAAAATTAATATATGAACAAAACAACAGAGACAGAATAATAACAAATCAATAAAACAGTTCAATTGTAAAGGGGGAAAAATAAAGGAAACAGAAAAAAACAAAAAGGAGAAAGGAGAAGAAAAATTGGAGGAAAAAAGAGAAGAGAGGAAGAAAAAGTTGCAAAATATAATGGGGATAAAATAAAAAATAAATAAATGAAGTGTCGTTCGCTTCAGCCATGTTTTACTGCCCCACGGGGGCTGGTTCAGGACCTCACCCTCTGTTCTGTCTGCGGATGCTGTGCTTCCTGTGAAGACCTAGGTGCTGGCCACTGCCAGGCACTGTCTGTGGCGTTTAGCACCTGCTTGGAGCTCCCAGCGATCCTCACTCCACCGCTGTGTCCCTCTCCACAGGCCTTGGCTGCCAGCAGGCTTGCCTGTCGGCCAGCTGTCAATCTTCATCACTCCAGAGTCTGTTCTGACTGGGCTTTAGGAGGGGTTGGTGCTGTTTCAATTGCAGGGACTATGATGGGTGTTTTTCCTGTGTCAGACCTACTCCTCCGCCGCCAGTGGCCCAAAATGTGACTCTGGCCGTGGTTGGCCAGAGGTCCTTGCATGGAGACCAATGGGGTCAGCTGGGCCCTGGAGCTTTTATCAGTTGGTTCCTAGAACAGTGGGCAGATGGCCCCTCTTTCGGCTCCTGCTTTTCCAGGTCTCCTGGCCCTGCTTCCTTCCCTGCCTCCCTCACACACCTCAGTCAGTGCCTCCCTCCCTGCGCCACTGCCTGGGTGTGTACCTGCAATTGAAGACTCCTGTGCTCTGGGTTTAGAGATAAAAGAAAGAAAAAGGGGGGAAAAGGGAATCAAAACTGTGGCCCTCTCCTCACTGGCTCCTTCTGCGGGCGTGGACTCCACCGCCGCCAGCAGCTACCCGCCTTTTTGCTGCTGCATGGATGATGCGGGTCGCCCCACGGACGCCACAGGCGGCGTGTGTGTGTGTGTGTGTGTGTGTGTGTGTGTGTGTTTGCTCTGAGCAACCCCTCTTGCGATCTCGCCCTTCCTACTTGTCTCCAGCTGCCTTCTTCCTTCCTGGTTATGTCACCTCCTCAGCTGGACCACAGCTGGAAATTCCAGGGAATGTTCTCCAAGGTAGTGGTGGCTCCAGCCTGGCCCTGGGCGAGGTGCTGGCAGGTTTCTTCTCTCTCTGGATCCCTCTCTACATGACACATGGGGAGTGCACATTCCCTATGATAGTCTCACAACAAGGATAAACTGGAAAAAGTTAAAAATAAAAGTGGCAGAAATGATAAATTGTGAATCACTAGAATAGTAAAATGTGGAAACTAAAAATTATTACTTTTAAATGCAAATCAGCTGAGTAGATTAAAAATAAAAGGATTATGCAAGAGAAAACAAAGTCAGTACTGTAAGATTTTAATAGTGCATGGAAGTGGTATGCTATGATATGAAGCTAGACTTCGATAAGTTAAAGACAAATAGATAAATCTTGGACCATGACTGAAACAATAATAGTCATAAAAACAATAATACTACTACTAAAGCCATTGCCGATAGGTCAGAAGAGGACATGAAATGGAGCTCAAAGATAATCCATGAGCCCAAAGGAAAAAGTTTGAGAGAGAAAAAAATTAAATGAGTAAGCCAATAAAAACAAATTGTAAAATGATGGTAGAATTAATCCTCAGACGGGCAAATATTTCATCAGAAATAAATGGCTAACCCTGGCCAGTGGCTCAGGTGGATGGAGCATCGCCTGATACACCATAAGGCTGAGTGTTTGATTCCAAGTCAGGGCATATATCTAGGTTGTGGGTTCGATATTTTCATATTTCTCCCTCACACTAAGGTTTCTGTCTCTCTCCCTCTCTTGCTAATAAATAGATAAATAAATAAATAAAATCAGTAAACATATCCTCGGGTGAAGATATTAAAAAACAAATGAAATGAAATAAGAAGTGGACTAAATCGTCAAATAAAAAAGGCAGACAATGTATGACTGGATTAAAAGACTTATTGAGATGCTTAGTACCAAAAAAAAAAAACAACCAACCATCTAATTTTATTTTAGTTTTTTAAAGGATAGTTCTGAATATATTAAGTGGATTAATTCTTCATAAATAGGCCCCCTTTTTCTTTCTTTAATCTTTATTGTTCTGAGTATTACAGATGTCCCTCTTCTCCCCACCTCACTTTTATATATATATGTTTTTATTGATTTCAGAGAAGAAGGGAGAGGGAGAGAGAGATAGAAACATCAATGATGAGAGAGAATCATTGATTGTCTGCCTCCTGCACGCCCCACGCTGGGTATCGAGCCCGCAACCAGGGCATGTTCCCCGACTGGAAATCAAACCTAGGACCTCCTGGTTCATAGATCAACAACGTTCAATCACTGAGCCATGCCAGCTGGCCCCTGCTGTTGTAAATGTTTCCCTCCATGTCCCGCGTGGTTCAGGGTTCAGGATCTGGAAGAGGAGCCACACACAAATAAAAGAGAAAAGACAAGAGATAATTTGGGAATATTGGGGGGCCAGGCAGGTAAGTCCAACTCAAGAGGAAGGACTTCCACCGGTGCTCAAGCTGCACCAACCATTTTATAGTCAGAGGTAAACAAAGTAGTGGTTACCATAGTTACACTGTTCTTCTGAATTTCACTTGTTTTGACCATAGTTACACTTCCTGCACTTCCCTCAGCCCATTAGCTTCCCAGATAAGATCTAGGGAGTGTTATAAGGTCAAGCCTAATTATGCTAAGAGGACTGTGCCCTCTAAGCTGGGACTTGTTTGTGACTTTGCCAACAGGTCAGTCCGAGGCTTAATCCTATATCAGCTCCCCATACCCTGCTCCCCAAATTTTAATTGTAAAGTTATAAAGGGACCAAGAGGTTTGCAAGTAAAATGATTTCTTTAAAATGACATAAAAATTCTTATAAGAAAGCTGTGGTGACTACATTAATATAAGAAAAGTGAAGTGGTTATATGAATTAACATTAAAGAAATCTTAGAACAATAAAAATCATCAGTGTTAAAAAGGGCTATTCCATAATAATGAAAAAGATCATTTCAACAAGAAGATACTCCTAAATATGTATGATTAAATAATATAACTTCAAAATACTCAAAACTGAAAAAATTGAAAAAAGCAATAGACAATTCTAGAAAACCTTGAGATTTTAACACTCTCCTCTCAAGAGTGTTAGAATTTGATAGAACAAATTAGGGAAAAAACTCAACAAGGATATAGAATATCTGAACCTGAGAGTTATGGTTTATTACTTGATTTAAGTTTATTGTCATTTATAGAAACCTCTATCCAACAATAGTAGAGAGCATTTTCCACCCAAATGTATTGGGAATATTCTCCAACATAAACTACATTCTAGGCCACAAAAATGTCTCAGTGGAAAAGAATTGTACATTCTTTCATACAAAATATGAAAGTTTAGAATTAGAATTCAGTCACAAAAATAGCTGGGAATAAAACTACAATATTCTACATCAGGGTTGGGGAAGGTCTGGCCTGTGGGCCTTTTTAAGGCCTGAGAAATCACTGGGTCTGCCCCTGCCATGGCATTAGGGGAGGTTAATTAAATGTGTGACCAAATATAACAGGCTAATTTTTAAGTTTATAACTTTGTAAGTTAAAAATATCCTAATGGCCCTCAGTATAAAAGGGTCAAAGATAAAAAATCACAAGAAAAATTAGACTATATTTGGAACTGAATATAAACACAACCCATTAAAATTTGTGGAATGAAATTAGGTAACTAAGAAAAATGTGGTTATATTAGATGCAAAGAGAAGCATAAAGTCAGTAACCCTAACTGCCACCTTAAGCTAGAAAAACAAGCAAACTAGGCCCAAGGTATATAGCTGAAAAAGTTAAAGACATGAGTACTTGTGAAAGAGTAAATAAACACTATACAAATGTACTGAAACCAAATATTGTTTATTGGAAAAAAATCAATAAATGTTATCTAATCCTAACTAGACTAATCAGAAAGAAAAAGAGAAAACACAAGTTACCAATTTAGGTTTGAAGTAAGTGACATAAATAGTTTCCTAATACTAGATGCCACAACTTAGAAAAACTGTCCAAATTCCCTGACATTCCCAAAGTGCAGAAACTGCCTGAAGAAGGAAGAGAAGGAAGCAGCATGGCTGGGACCTGAGGGGAGAGGGGAGCAGGGGGAGGAGCTGAGGGTGGTGGGGGGCTGGCTATGGGGTTGTGGTCAGGATGAGAGCTGGTGCCACAGTGAGGCCAGCTTTCTCTGCTCACTTTTGTCACTTGGAGTTTTGTTTCTCCGGGAGACACAGCGCCCCTAGGCTCCTGTCTAGAGAGCAATGTGCCCTCCTGGCTCTCTCCTGTTCCTTCTTCTGTGCTAAGCTACTTTTGTTTTGCTCTCCCCAGCTTTACAAAAGCAATGATGTGTGTTAGCTATGGAGAAACCTGTGTAGAGCTGCCGGTCGGCTGGACTGTCCTCCTGTCACATCAAAGGGTGAGGCTGGGATCCCAGCAACCAACCCATGTCTCTGTCACATGGATGTTTCTCTGTCTGTCTCCCCTTTCTCTCTCTCTCTAATTAGTGGTGATTAAGTGCAGACACACACATATATAGGCAGTTTAAGCTTGGGGAAAAAACATGAAGAAATATCATGTGAGGAGGTAGAAAAATTCTTTCTTATTTTTGAGTTTTTTAATGATTAAATAAAGTAGGAACAACTTTATTTGAATTTAAAATGAGGTCAGGGCCTGGACGCATAGTGTTCTAGAAACCAGAAGTTTATGTAAATGAAATTGTGTCCCCTGTAGGTAATCTGAGAAAGTCACAATATGACAAATGTTACAATTTCAAAGAGAAAAGCTTTTGATGGCAAATTCTGGAAACTAAAAAATCAAGCTTAGTTACAGTGTAGAACGGTCCTTAAAGAGTGAGCATTTGAAAAGAACAGCAACAATATCCAGGTGCCTGCAGTTTCTCCCAGGGGGTCATGTTCTTGGCAGGGAGCACCCGAGTTTCCTCTCTGACCCACATGGCGCTTGTGCGGTCAGCCTGTGGTGCTGGCGTCCAGTGACTGTCCTGCAGCTCAGCCGGGCCAGGAAGCGAGCCCGAGACACTTCTCCTGCCTCAGGTGGCGCCATGTTGCTGAGCCTCCGCAGACATGTAGAGGCATTTCCATCGGCCCGGGGGTGTCTCCACAAACCTGAGGAAAGATGAGGCAGAAAGAGTGTCACCTACAGAGGGCCAGCAGGGGGTGGCTGGTGTGGGAAACGGTGTGTGTGTTAGTGTATTGTGTGCTGTGATATAGTGAGAGTTCGGGTGAGGAGTGGGGTTACTGAACATAGATTTATTCATGCTTTGCTTTGAAGTATGGTAGCAATCATCGCAGGTAGAAACTGTAGTTTAACTCTAACCCTGCTGTTTGGCTTAACAATAGAAAAGTTATTTTGATTTTCTGAATTATATAAATCATCCCATTTGATTGAATGCCTTATTGATTATAATGTGAATATCCCATTGATTGTGATCTTACTGGTTTTAGAAAGCAAATTCCTCTGTACCTGGGAACCAGGACAGCGCAATTATCCCAAGACCTGAGGGTTCCAGATAATGTTTTCCGGTCAACTCAGTGGTCCCAAGACCCGAGGGCTCTAGATAACGTGTTCCTGTCAACTCAGTGATCTGGAGACCCAAAGCTATAATGAACATGCTTAATTCTGCTTCTGTAAACTGCTTTTTTGCGAACCGGGTTCCTCATTCCAAACCCTGGGATGTAATCAATACCTTTGTGATTTTTTGCCTATATAAATCTGGTGTTGCAGCTGGGAGAACACTGCGAGGTTTGGGAGAGCGAAATGCCCCCTTGTAGTCCCAGATTTGCAATAAATATGACTCTTTAATTCGACTTCTTGGGCATCCTTCTGTGATTCACGGGTACACTATAACAGCTTCATCTTATAGAGGAACTAAAGACATTGGGACTTCAGTGGAGCCTTGACTTATGAGTTTAATTCGTTCTGTAATGGAGCTCGTAACTCAAATTACTCGTATGTCAAATCAACAGTGAATGAGTGAGACACGTGATGCTGGGCTGATGTGGCGGTCACTGTGACGTTCGCTGCGCCAACTAGCGGTGGGGTATCTGAAGCTGGCTCATAACCCGAATTTTAGCTCGCAACTCAAAGCAAAAAATCGGCCGAGAGACGGCTCGTATCTCGAAAAACTCGTTAGTCGGGACACTCGTAAGTCAAGGCCCCACTGTATTAGCAAACATGTCCTGTGGAACATAAAAAATTGTACTATGAGAAAGTTTATTTCTAGAAAGGAGTTTGTTCATGCATTTACCAATCTAAAGAATACTGGTGTCACAGACAATTCACATTCCTTATGAAGGGATCAAAATTCTGCCACCCTGATACCAATACTTGGAATCTTAATCTTAAGCTGTTTGTGGAGGAGCAGGACTCAGAAAGAACCTGTGGCCCTGCCCCTTTTCCTGCCCAAGGAAATGCTCTTCTCTGCTGCCCCCTAGTGTACATGTTAGGGATAGCATCTCCTAAAGCATCTGCTCATATCATTTTGCAAGGACTGGAAGGCCCCAGGCTCCGAATGCCTTGTGTACCCACGTTTTCTTTTTGATTCAGCCTCTCCTGCAGGCAGGGTCTCTGACTCTCTCATGTATGTGAGGGGCCTATCCATACGTGTGTCTTACAGGTGGTTATTTTCGGTTGATAATCTGTGTCATATCTATTTAATTATTAGACCAGAAAAGAACCTTGACTTTAGAGGGAAGTTTGTTTTTCCCCAACATAAGCCAGTAACCTGATATTTCATAGAGTCTAAACTTTGGAAGTACATCTACTTCACCCTGTCCTGAACTAAGATTTATCAAGTTATCTAAAGAAACATTTTTGGGACTGGATGATTTTATCAATGAAATTTGGAACAATCTACTAATTTAGTTTCTGGATGTAAAGCTTTTATTTACCGTCCAAAGGTGGGAATAAAGAGGACACAGCCTTGCATTGTGCATGTTGATTTTAAATTGTCAGGTAAGTTAAGAAAGAACCTGTAGTTCTCCCCCATTTCTTCCTAAGAGGTTTCCATGATGATACCTGGTTCCAGGAGGGAACATCAGCCTATTTGCCTCAGCTTTAGGCCTTAAGGCTCCAAACAGGAGCCTGTTGACCACCCCCACCTGTACATGTCCTGTTGTTTTGGGGTTGTCTTAGAAACATAACCTGCCAATTGTGCTGTGCTTTTCCTAAATATCACCCTGCTCCACCATTTCCCAAAGCGTTTTATATACCAAATATTACCTCATTGTTCTTCACATTCATTTGTATGCAAATTAACTGAACAGAATAGAAGGTTTAGTAAGTTACCGAAATCCATCCATAAATTTTGTAAGATAAAGATGTCTCCTTAGCCGAAACCGGTTTGGCTCGGTGGATAGAGCATCAGCCTGCAGACTGAAAGGTCCCAGGTTTGATTCCGGTCAAGGGCATGTACCTTGGTTGTGGGCACATCCCCAGTAGGAGATGTGCAAGAGGCAGCTGGTCGATGTTTCTCTCTCATCGATGTTTCTAACTCTCTATCTCTTTCCCTTCCTCTCTGTAAAAAATCAATAAAATATGTTTTAAAAAAAAGATGTCTCCTTACATCAGTTGTGAAAATGTGCCTTATAAAATAAACTAGAGGCCTGGTGCACAAAAATTTGTGCACCCAGGGGATCCCTCAGCCTGGCCTGTACCCTCTTGCAGTCTGGGACCCCTTGGGGGATGACCACCTGCTGGCTTAGGCCCGCTCCCCGGGGGGGAACGGGCCTAAGCTGGCAGTCAGACATCCCTCTGGCAGCCCGGGAGCCCTTGGGGGATGTCCACTTGCAAGCGGGGAGCAGGCCTAAGCTGCAGTCGGACATCCTTAGTGCTGCTGAGGAGGTGGGAGAGGCTTCCACCACCACCGCTGTACTGGCAGCTGTCAGCTTGGCTTGTGGCTGAGAAGAGTTCCCCCTATGGGAGCGCACTGACCACCAGGGGGCAGCTCCTGCATTGAGCATCTGCCCCTTGGTGGTCAGTGTGTGTCATAGTGACCAGTCATTCCCAGTCATTCTGCTGTTAGGGTCCATTTGCATATTACCCTTTTATTATATAGGGGTGCCTGGCCAGCCTGGGTGAGGGGCTGATGGCTGTTTGCAGGCTGGCCACAGCCCCTTCAGGGTGGGGGTCCCCGCTGGGGTGCCTGGCCAGCCAGGGTGAGGGGCTGATGGCTGTTTGCAGCCTGACCAAGCCCCCCAGCAGGGACCCTCACCCCTTGAGGGTCTGGCCAGCCTGGGTGAGGGGCTAATGGCTGTTTGCAGGCTGGCCACAGCTCCTTAAGGTTGGGAGTCCCCCATGGGGTGCCTGGCCAGCCTGGGGAGGGGCTGGGGGCCGTTTTCAGGCTGGCCATGGCCCCCAGCCACCCAAGCTCCCAGTGGAGGCTTGCTGGAAGCAGGTATCTGGGATTTATTTGGCTTCTATAATTGAAACTTTGTTGCCTTTTGCAGAGGCCACAGCCAGCTCAGGGCACACGGGAAGCTTGGCTTCCTCCTTTGCCAGGGCAACCAAGCCTCCTGCTTGCTCCAGCTCCGTGGCTGCTGGCTGCCATCGTGGTTGGGTTAATTTGCATATAGTCGCTCTGATTGGCTGGTGGGCGTGGCTTATGGCTTAGCAAAGGTACTGTCAATGAGCATCTTTGTCTTTTATTAGTGTAGATGGTTTTGGGACATGGGGCAAACAGTAGGTCACAGATACAGGATGACTAGCAGGATTTTTCCTGATTCGAGAGGCAGGTGGACATTAGTGAACATTTCCTGTGGGACCACTTTTCATGAGCATGTCCTGCAGCTGAACACCAGCATCTGGAGTGCACTGCTTCCCTGTCAGTCTAGTGAGCTGCGTGGTCCCATCTTATAGTCTCTCTGGAGGCAGAGGGAAGGCACTGAGGCTCAGTCTGTCAGCAATAAATGTTCTAAGCTGTAACACAGGAGAATTTGGCCTGGCTGGTATTGTTCAGTGGTTAGAGGGTCAGCCCACATGGGAAGGGTCGCAGGTTTGATTCCCAGTCAAGGGCATATACCTGAGTTGCAGGTTTGATCCCCCATGAGTACAGGAGGCAAATAATCGATGTGTCTCCCTCACATTGACTTTTCTCTCTTTTTTCCTGCTCCCTTCCTCCCTTCCACTCTTCAAAAGATTAATGGAGAAAATATTCTCAGGTGAGGACTAACCAAAAAGAAAAAAAAGGATTTTTTCCAAGTTACAAAATGAAAACCCTGAGAAATCTGTTCTGTGTTCAGAAGAACATTGCTTATAAATGTTAGAGCCAGGCTCAGGTCGATTCCAGGGCTCCAAGCTTTAGGGTTCCCTTTCCCAGAGCTGCTGGGATTGCACATGAAGAGCTGCAGATTATGAAAGGAGCCACTTTGGGCTAAACAATTAGGAAGAATTTTGATTCTCTTTAGACTAAGAGACCAGGCTTGGTGAGCAAAGAAAAAACTTGTGTTGCCATCACAACAGTCTAGCTTATCATTTATAAACTAGAGGTCCATGCATGGAATTTGTGCACTGGGGGCGGGGGGGGGGGGTGTCCCCTCAGCCCAGCCTGCTCCCTCTTGCAGTCTGGGAACCCTCCGGGGATGTCCTACTGAGGGGCCTAAGCTGTCAGTTGGACATCCTTAGCACTACTGTGGAGGTGGGAGAAGTTCCTGCCACCACTGCTGCACTCAGTGGTGAGCCCATCTTCTGGTTGAGCAGCATGCCCCCTGTGGGAGCACCCTGACCACCAGGGGGCAGCTCCTTCATTGAGCATCTGTCCCCTGGTGGTCAGTGCATATCATAGCAACCAGTTGTTCTGCCATTTGGTCAGTTTGCATATTAGCCTTTTATTATAGGACTAGAAGCCCGTTGCACAAAGATTCGCACAATAGGCCTTCCTCCCCCTGGCTGCCAGCACCGGCTTTCCTCCGGCACCCGGGACCCAGGACCCAGGCCTTTGGTCCGGCTGCAGATAGGCTTAGCTTCTCTGCCGTGACTGCAGTGGAGAAGCCAAGCCTCTTCAGTCTTCAGTCTTCGCTCCACCCCTGCGCATGCAAATTAACTGCCATCTTTGTTGGGTTAATTTGCATAGTTGTTCTGATTGGCGGGTGGGTGTAGCAGAGTAACACCAATTTGCATGTTTCTCTTTTATTAGTGTAGATTATCCCATGTTTTCCTCTAGGACATTTTCCTTAAAATGAAAATAGCTTTGTGTGTGCAGTTTACTTAAGCAATAAAAT
The DNA here is from genome assembly GCF_028538775.1 of Myotis yumanensis. Classification (NCBI taxonomy): domain Eukaryota; kingdom Metazoa; phylum Chordata; class Mammalia; order Chiroptera; family Vespertilionidae; genus Myotis; species Myotis yumanensis. The sequence goes on from NW_027223823.1 coordinate 16,140, forward strand.
ATAGAGTTAATTCAAAATTCTACCCTAAGAGTTAAAAAAACTGCTATCGTTTTAAGTATATCCCCCTTCAGACATCTCTACATGTGCACATTTTCTTTCTTCTCTTTTCTCTCTATTTAATTTACTATTTTAGATTTTAATATGGCTGCAAAAAATGTAAATTTTCAACTTTTATTCCTAATATGTGCATTTATGAGTGCACATTTTTTCATAAGTTTTGGTATGTGGTATTATCATTCAGTTCGACTTATTTTTTAACTTGAATTGTGATGCATTTTTTGGGTTAGACGTGTATTTCACAACTTTTAAATATAAGGAGTTTCTAGGTACCTCTGTTCCTGATTTCTGGATTAACTACAATGACAACAAGAAACATATTGTATATAATTTCAATTCTTTGAAGTTAGTTGAAACCTGCTTCATAGTCCAGCAGGTTCCCGTAAAAGATAATTGAAGTGCTCCTCGCTGCCGTCTCATGTGCGTCTTGGGAGCAGCTCCTCAGAGCAGGTCAGCAGGACAGGGGCAGTTATAGTGCAGCATCTCTAAGTGCTGAATGAAATGCTATTTGGGAGCGTGTTTCAGAACTTTTAAAACTAAGAACTTTCCTATCATCACCAAACGACAAGTGCTGGCAAGGATGTGGAGAAAAAGGAACCCTTGTGCACTGCTGGTGGGAAGGCAGCCGCTGTGGGAAACAGTATGGAGTTTCCTCAAAAACTTAAATATGGAACTCCCATTTGACCCAGTAATCTCACTTCTAGGACTATATCCCAATAAATCAGAAACACCAAGCAGAAAAATTATATGCACCCAGCACAATTTACAATAGCTAAGATTTGGCAACAGCTAAGTGCCCATCAGCAGATGAATGGATTAAAAAACTATGGTACATTTACATAATGGAATACTATGCAGCTGTAAAAAAGAAATAACTCTTACTATTCACAATAGCATGGAGGGACCTGAAGAGCATTATGCTGAGCTAAATAGGCCAGTCAGAGAAAGATAAATATCACATGATCTCACTCATTTGTGGAATCTAATGAACAAAATAAACTGATGAACAAAAATAAATCCAGAGACAGAGAAGCATCAAACAGACCGTCAAACCTCAGAGGGAAGACAAGGGAGGGTGGGGGCAAGGGAGAGATCAACCAAAGGACTTGTGCAGCTTGGGAATAACATCTTCATGCCTTTAGCAGGAAAGGTTGTTGGGTGCAGTGGGTTATCTGAATGTTGAATGCAGTTTGCTGCTCAGGTTGTTGAAGTGTTTTACATCCTCACTGAAGTCTTTGTGTGAGGCTATTGGTTCTGAAAGAGGTATGCTCTGTCTCTGAAGGTGAGAGGTGTATTAAATTTATTATGATTATAGATGTATCTAGTTTCCCTTGTAGCTCTCTTGTATGTACTTGGATTTCATGTTATGAAGTGCTTGTGAATTTGGATATTCCTGGTAAAATGAAATTATTGATATGAAGTGCTCTTTATTTATAGTAATGCTTTTTGCCTATAAGTGTTCTGTGTTATCATATACTTTTTATTTGGCTTATGTTTGCTTAATATATTTTTTCCATTCTTTCACTTTTGATATCTTTGTACCCTTGGGTTTTCAGTAGCTTTCAGTTTTTATATTAGTTATGAGTAAAATGAGTTGATTTTGGTTCAGTATTTTTCCCCATTCAGTTCTTCTAACATTCTTTATTATATAATGCATATTTTCCCACTGATCTAAGGAGATATTTTTATTTTACCAAATTTCCATATGTATTTGAGTCTATTACTGGACTTTGTTTTCTGTTCCATCAGTTTATCTATTTACAGGACATTGCCCAAGTTTTTAAATTACTGTAGTTTATAACACAATACATTGTTCTATCTGGTTGGGGTAGCTTTTATTCATTTATTTGTTTTTCTCAGAATTCTATTTAAAAATATGTTTATTAATTTCATAGAGGAAGGGAGAGGGAGACAGAAACATCAGTGATGAGAGAGCTGTCTCCTGCACGCTCCCCACTGGGGAGATCAAGCCTGCAACCAGGGCATGTGCCCTGACCAGGAATCGAACTGTAACCTCCAGATACATGGGTCAACCACTGAGCCATGCTGACTAGGCCAGAATTTTCTTTTACATTTTTCATTTTAACTTGTGAACTTAAATGAGCTTGTTTTTGTCCTAAAAATCTTGCTGATATTTTAATCAAATCATAATAAATTTATAATCAACATTGGGAGATTTACATCATTATGATTTTTCTTCCCAAGAATATGATGTTACTGTCCAGTTGTTCAAGGTCTGTTATTGGGTAGCATTTTAAAGTTTTATTTATACAGATTGTGGATCATTCCTAGGCATCTTATGTGTTTTTTTGCCATTGTACATTTTCTTTGATTATATATTTCATGTACTGTTTTAAAGGATATGTATTTATATGCATGTTATCTCTCCCTTCCTTTCTGAAATAAATAAAAAAGATATTAAATAAGTAAGGTTATTGATTGTTAGTAAAAAAAATCGATATGAACTTTTGTTTCTTCACCATATAAGCAAGTATTCAGACATTTTGGGAGTACGTGTCCATCACCATTTTCTGAACTAAGATTTTAAAAAAATATACGGTAATATTGATTTTCAGAGAAAGAGGAAGGGAAAGGGAGAAAGAGACTGAAACATCAATGATATAGAGCTATCACTTCAATTGGCAGCCTCCTGCATGCCCCCTTCTGGGGATTGAGCCCACAACCCTGGCATGTGCCCTGACCAGGAATCGAACCAGCGACCTCTTGGTGCCTGAGAGAATACTCAATCCACTGAGCCACACCAGCCAGGCTGAACTAAGATTTAACAATTAAACTAAAGTAACTTATTCTCAACTGAGTGATTATGTCAATGAATGTGGAACAATCTACTAATTTATTTGTGGATGTAAAACTTTTATTTAAAGTTTCAAAGGTGGGAGCGCAGCGTTGGACCTGTAAGGATATAAGCCGTTTGAGGAAGGGGGTGGGAAGACCACCTTGGACAGCGCCAAAAGTGATGGTCCTGAGTAGAGGTAGAAAAGAGGCGGCCAGCCAGTTCATTTGGCTGCAGCTGGCCGCCGGGTAAGATGCGATCTCATCCCTCTCTGAGAGGCGGCCCACTCTATCCAGTTCGGTCAACATGGATTTCAGGGAAATTCTCATGATAGCTTCTAAAGGACAAGGAACCAACAGCACACTGAAAAGGTATAGTTTGGCAGTGGGTCCTGCCAAAAAGACCCAAAAGTTAAGGGTGTCCAATCAGCAGTGTGCAAGCTTTTCTCAAAAGAAAAGAGGAGGAGCTCAGAAGAAAAGGCATAGAGAAAAAGGAAAAAAGAAGAACTACTCAAAAAGGGAATTGAGCTAAAACATGACAAGAAAGCAAGAGCTATGGCCAAGAGGACAAAGGACCATTTCCATGGTTAAATGGGATTCCTGTTGAGGAACATCAAAGAAAAGACAGACAATGGAAAGCCACACTAGTCAGGGAACAGACCAAGAGTATGAGATGGAAGAAGAGGAAGAATTCTTTGAATACAATCAGGCAGCATCAGAGCAGGAGTATGAAGAAGAGCAAGAACCTCCTCCCAAAGTTGAAAATAAACCAAAGGTCCCCCTTAAAAGTGCCCCACCATCATGTCTTCACTGACCTACTCAGGCTGGCTGAGAAAAAGCAGTACGAACCAGTGGAAATCAAGGTAGTGAAAAAAACTAGAAAAGTGGCCTATGACTGCACAAGAACTTAGGGAGGGAAGGAAGACATATGAAAAAGGAACCTGAGGCAGATGCAGGACTGCCTCTGACCAAAAAGGTGCCCTCTCAGACAGAAAGTATGGGCATGAAACCTAGCAGAGTTTCTGGGGACAAGCATCCTTCTCCCAGGGGCACTGCCCTTCCTCACGCTGAAAAGAAATCTAGACCCAGCACAGCTAATAAGAAACATTTAGGTTTGTTTTCATCCAAATCTATGCCAGGAGAGAGGCCCAAAGTAGGATCTAGCAACTGCTCCCAACCCTCGTTTCGGGAGGACCATGACAGGCCTGTTTTCAATGGGCCTGGAAAGACCCACTCGAGCACCTATTCACCAAGTGTTCCAAAGGCTTCTGCTAAAAGGACTCAGAAATCTGTTACTGAGCACAAAGCCAAAAATCTCCTCCCCATCCTAGCCATTCCATACCTGGACCCGTGGTCATCCCACATAAGGCTAAGAGTCCAGGTGTCAGGCAGCCAGGTAGCTCCAGCCCAGTTCCTGGGCAGCCCAGCACAGAGAGTGTTTGGCCTACAGTTAGTTCTGGCTCCATGCCCCGGTGCCAGAATGGCAGCCCAGCTCAGGACCTGAGCGATCAATCAGTGGGACCAAGAGGCCAGCCAGTGACTCAAATCCTCCTGGAAGGACAGTCAGTAGTACAGGGGGCTCTGGACGACCCATCAGTGGCTCAGGTGGTTCTGGGAAGTCAGAGGTCAGTTCTGGTGGCCCTGGGTGGCCTGTGCACAGTCCACATGACCGATGACCAGTGAGTGGCTCAATGCCCCCCTGCCTGGGAGGTCAGTCAGTGGCACTGGGGGATCAGTAAGTAGCTCAGTTCAAGCTGGATGGCCTATCAGCAGTTCAGGCCCTAGAAGACCAGTGAGCAGCTTGGGACCTGGGTGAAGAGTTAGTAGCTCAGATCCTCCCCATAAGCCCAAATGCATTTTTGCCTCAGAAACAGTATCTTCTAAGAATATCATTACCCAGCCCAGCAATGGACAGATGAATGGAATGAAGCCTTCCTTAGCTGGCTACAGATCTGCCCAAGGTCCTGAAAAGCTTCCCTTCCCTAGAGATTACAAAAGACCGTGAGAATGTGAAGAGGAGGAACATGAAGACTATGACTCCGAAATGGGAGATTTTATCGAAGATGAAGGAGAATCTCAGGAAAAAATATCCAAGCACATTCTTTGGCTATGACCTAAAAAAATACAAAGATGAAAGTGATTATGCCTTATGTTACATAGAGAGTAGTTGGAGAGAACTGCAGAAGGAAGAAGCAAAGAGTTTAAGACCTGGTATGCAAGAGGACTTTGAGGGAATGAGACAGGAGGAAGAAGCAACGAAATGCAGAAAGGTCAAGAAGCTGAAAAGACGTTAGCTGCTGCTTTTATTTATTTTTGTGAAACTCTGGAGACACTCTACTGCAAAGAAGTCCTGCCTTAGGACTGAAGGAGCCCATTATCACTTTGGATTTATAATTGGGACCTCACGGACAAGGAATGGATACTATATATTTTGAGCGTAAAGTATTCTCAAATACTTTCCGGGGTAAAAGCTGTAGTGCAGATGACATAACTGCTCACAGGTGCTGGCCTTGATCCTGATGAGGTATGCACTTTAACATGGGGCCCACTCAACAGTCAGCCAATCTTCTTTTGTTCCTTTGCTATTTTAAAAAGGAAAAAAGATTGCCTCTTGACTTCCATAATTCTGTTGATGGGTGAGTAAGGCAATGGCCGGCTCCCAATCAAACTTATTTTGTCTTTTTATGAGGAATCTTGCCCTTCCATGAATGTTGCCAGGAATAAAGTCACCTGTTCTAATCTATATGTTTGGATTGAGAACTTGAAAATGTAGAGTAGGCTTTATAATTATACTAGAGGCCCGGTGCACAAAAATTTGTGCACTGGGGGGGGGGGGGGGTGAGGGGGAGTTCCCTCAGCCTGGTCTGTGTCCTCTCACAGTCTGGGACCCCTCAGGAGATAACAACCTGCTGGCTTAGGCCTGCTCCTGGGTGGCAGAGGGCACCCCCAATCCCTAGGTGCAGCCCCTGGTCAGGCTCAGAGCAGGACTGATTGGGGAGTTGGGGCGCTGCCCCCTGTCATGCACAGAGCAGGGCGGATTGGGAGGTTGCAATGCCACCCTCAGTCACGCTCAGGGTAGGGCTGATTGTGGGGTTGGGGCACCGCCCCCTGTCATGCACAGAGCAGGGCCAATCAGGGGGTTGGGGTGCTGCCCCCTGTCACGCACAGAGCAGGGCCCATCAGGGGGGTTGGGGCTCCGTACCCTGTCATGCACAGAGCAGGGCCAATCAGGGGGTTGGGGTGCTGCCCCCTGTCATGCACAGAGTAGGGCCGATAGGGGAGTTAGGGCACCACTCCCTGTCACCCACAGAGCAGGGCCAATCAGGGTGTTGGGGCACCGCCACTGTCACACTCAGGGCAGGGCCGATGGGGAGGTTATGGCTCTACCCTGTCACACACAGAGCAAGGCCCGTGGGGGGAGAGGAAGGTTGTGGCCCCGCCCCTTGTCACACACAGAGCCACAGGGCAATCAGAGGGTTTGGGCGCTACCCCCTGTCATGCTGATCAGGGTTCTGGGAGGCATATTACCCTTTTACTATATAGGATAGAGGCCTGGGGGCCAGCTGGTTTGCCCTGAAGGGTGTCCTGGATCAGGGTGGGGGTCCCCACTGGGGTGCCTGGCCAGCCTGGATGAGGGGATGATGGCTGTTTGCAGCTGGTCACACACCCTTCAGGGTGGGGGTCCCCACTGGGGTGCCTGGCCAGCCTGGGTGAGGGGCTGAGGGCTGCTTTCAGGCTGGTGGTTGTTGACTGAAGCTCCCAACCACTCCTTTTTTTTCTCTTTTTTTTAAATTTTATTCTGGGCCAGCTTTAGCTCGGCTCTAGCTCTGAGGCTTCCGCTGCTGGTTTGTTTCGGTTCTATAATTGAAACAATGTATAACTCCAGCTCTGAGATCCCGGCCTTCTATATTTGTTAGAATGTTTCAAACTGCCAGCTCAGAGGCCGGCAGCACAGGCGGGGAACGTTGGAGTCCTCCTTCACTGAAGCAAGCAAGCCTCATGTTCACTTCCAGCTGCCTGGCTGCTGGCCGCCATCTTGGCTGACAGTTAATTTGCATAAGGATATGCTGATTAGCCATGGGAAGGGTAGCGGTCGTACGCTGATTACCATGTTTCTCTTTTATTAGTGTAGATGGATAGCATCTCTGTGGCTTTGAAGTAAAAAGTAGAATAAATTATATTGCATTCTATATTCATGGATTGGATGCTGAGAATTCTTATTCACTGATTTAGGTGTTTAGGCAATTAACCAAAAAAATTTCAAGTTAAAAAACAAGTTATTCCATTTGGTGTAAGAATATTCTTTTCCAAATTTTTCTTTCAGATTTATTGTAAAATAGATAATGTTACTGTGCTGATTTTATTTTAAAAGTCATTTTATATTGTAGAAAAATATATTATTCAAAGATTAGAGTTGAAAGAGTAATAGTTTAAAAAATAAGCAAGTGACATGTGAGGCTTCTCTTATTCCCCCACTATAAAGATATTTTGGAATCCAAAGTGCCCTTGTATCTCGTGATGTTAATGACTTTGCACTTTTATCTTAAAATTCCTTAGCAATTAATGACAAAACCCAAAAACTAAATTCATGTGTATCAAGAAGAAATAAATAAATAAAGTTTAAAAGGTGGGAATGAAGAGCACCAAAATTTTGCATTGGACATACTGATTGTAAGCTCATCGTTAAGAAATAAAAATGAGCTGAAACCGGTTTGGCTCAGTGGATAGAGCATCGGCCTGCGAACTGAAAGGTCCCAGGTTCGATTACAGTCAAGGGCATGTACCTTGGTTGCAGGCACATCCCCAGTAGGAGATGTGCAGGAGGCAGCTGATCGATGTTTCTCTCTCATCGATGTTTCTAACTCTCTATCTCTCTCCCTTCCTCTCTGTAAAAAATCAATAAAATATATTTAAAAAATGAGAAAGACCCTACAGTTGTCTCCCATTCCTTTCTAAAAGATTTAGTTGGAAAAAAACTGGTGTAGGAAGAGAACTTTACCAGGAGTTTCTCTAATTTTTAAAAATTCTTTATTGTTTAAAGTATTACATATGTCTTCTTTTTCCCCCATTGAACTCTCCCTGGCTGCTCCCACCCCCAAGCTCATGCCCTCACTCCCTACTGTCTGTGTTCATTGGTTATGCTTATATGCACACATACAAGTTCTTTGGTTGATCTCTTACCCCACCCTCGGACCCTCCCCTGCCTTCCCTCTGAGGTTGGATGGTCTGTTCGATGCTTTTAAGTCTCTGGATCTATTTTTTTTAAATATATTTTATTGATTTTTTACAGAGAGGAAGGGAGAGAGATAGAGAGTTAGAAACACCGATGAGAGAGAAACATAGATCAGCTGCCTCCTGCACATCTCCTACCGGGGATGTGCCTGCAACCCAGGTACATGCCCTTGACCGGAATCGAACCTGGGACCCTTCAGTCCACAGGCCGACACTCTATCCACTGAGCCAAACCGGTTTCGGCTGGATCTATTTTTATTCATCAGTTTATGTTGTTCATTTTATTCCACAAATGCGTTAGATCATGTGATATTTATCTTTCTCTAACTGACTTATTTCGCTTAGCATAATGCTCTTCAGGTCCATCCATGCTGTTGCAAATGGTAGGAGTTCCTTTTTACAGCAGTGTAGATGTACCATTGTGTAGATGTACCACAGTTTTTTAATCCACTCATCTGCTGATGGGCATTTAGGCTGTTTCCAATTCTTAGCTATTGTAAATTGTGCTACTATGAACATAGGGGTGCATACATCCTTTCTGATTAGTGTTTCTAGTTTCTTGGGATATATTCCTAGAAGTGGGGTTACTGGGTCAAATGGAAGTTCCATATTTAGTTTTTTGAGAAAACTTCATACTGTTCTTTACAGTGGCTGCACCAGTCTGCATTCCCACCAGCAATGCACGAGGGTTCCTTTTTCTCTGCATTCTCTCCAACACTTGTCATTTGTTGATTTGTTGATAGCCATTCTGACAGGTATGAGATGGTACCACATTGTTGTTTTGATTTGCATCTCTCAGATAATAGTGACTTTGAGCATGTTTTCATATGTCTCTTGGCCTTCCTTATGTTCTCTTTCAAAAAGTATCTATTTAGGTCCTGTGCCCATTTTTTGATTGGGTTGTTTATCTTCCTTTTGTTAAGTTGTATGAGTTCCCTGTAAATGTTGGAGATTAAACGCTTTTCGGAGATAACATTGGCGAATATGTTCTTCCATGCAGTGGCCTTTCTTGTTGTTTTGTTGATGGTTTCTTTTGCTGTGCAGAAGCTTTTTATTTTGATGTAGTCCCATTTGTTTATTTTCTCTTTAGTTTCCATTGCCCTAGGAGCAGTATCAGTGAAGAAATTGCTTCAGCAGATGTCTGAGATTTTGCTGCCAATGGGTTCTTCTAAGATTTTTATAGTTTCCCATCTCCCATTTAAGTCCTTTATCCATTTTCAGTTTATTTTTGTGTATGGTGTAAGTTGGTGGTCTAGTTTCATTTTTTTCATGTATCTGTCTAATTTTCCCAACACCATTTATTGAAGAGACTTTCTTGATTTCATTGTTTGCTCTTGCCTCCTTTGTCAAATATTAATTAGGCGTAGTGGTTTGGGTCAATTTCTGGGTTCTCTATTCTATTCCATTAATTGATATGTCTGTTCTTGTGCCAGTACCAGGCAGTTTTGAGAACAGTGGCTTTGTAATACAGCTTGATATCTGTTATTGAGATCTTTCCTACTTTGTTCTTCTTTCTCAGGATTGCCACAGCTATTTGGGATCTGTTTTTTATTCCAGATGAATTTTTGGAGAGTTTTTTCTAGGTCTTTGAAATATACTGTTGGTATTTTAATGGGGAGTGCATTGAATCTATAGATTGCTTTGGGTAGTATGGACATTTTTATGATGTTGATTCTACCAATCCATGAACATGGTATGTTCTCCCATCTGTTTATGTCTTCCTTTATCTCTCTATCTCTTTTTTTCAACATTCTGTAGTTTTATGAGTAGAGGTCTTTTACCTCCTTAGTTAAGTTTATTCCTAGGTATCTTAATTTTTTTGTGTGCAATAGTAAATGGGATTGTTTTTTTAATCTCTCTTTCTGAAAGTTCACTATTGGTGTATAGAAATGCTATAGAATAGTGCTCAGCGTGCCTTCGAGCCCAGTGACTTCCCAGCATTCAGATCCTCAGACTTTCCTCACAGCATAGCCCCCAAACGTCAGTCCCTCGCTCCCACCTCAAATGAAGAAACCGAAACTGCCTCCAGCCTCCAAGCCAGAGAAGAAGCCGACCCTTAGGATGTGCCAAAGGGAGAAAAAGAACAGCAGAAGCGATTGAACATATTGATGAAGTATAAAATGAAATAGACAGAATTAATGAATAAGCCAGTGAGGAGATTTTGAAAGTAGAACAGAAATATAACAACTCTGCCAACCATTTTTTCAGAAGAGGTCAGAATTGATTGCCAAAATCCCACATTTTGGGGTAACAACATTTGTCAACTATCCACAAGTGTCTGCACTGCTTGGGGAAGAGGATGAAGAGGCGCTGCATTATTTGACAAGAGTTGAAGTGACAGAATTTGAAGATATTAAATCAGGTTACAGAATAGATTTTTATTTTGATGAAAATCCTTACTTTGAAAATAAAGTTTGCTCTAAAGAGTTTCATCTGAATGAGAGTGGTGATCCATCTTCAAAGTTCACTGAAATCAAATGGACATCTGGAAAGGATTTGATGAAACATTCAAGTCAAACACAGAATAAAGCCAGCAGGAAGAGACAGCATGAGGAACCAGAAAGCTTCTTTACCTGGTTACTGACCATTCTAATGCAGGTGCAGATGAGTTAGGAGAAGTCATGAAAGATGACATTTGGCCAAATCCATTACAGTACTACTTGGTTCCTGACATGGATGATGAAGAAGGGGAAGGGGAAGAAGAAGATGATGATGATGATGAGGGGGAAGAAGGAGAGGAAGATGAAGGAGAAGATGACTAATGAACACTGATGGGTCCCAACTTTTTTAAATTTTTTCCAGTCTCTGGGAGCAAGTTGCAGTCTATCTATTCTTTTTCTCCCCCTGCCCCTTGTGCTCAGTCGCCCTGTTTTTGAGGTCTCTTTTCTCTCCTTTAGACCATCTTTACACCATGGTTCTCACCTTCTTTGGCGGGGCGGGGGGGTGTGCCTTGAGCAGAATACAGTGGGAAAAGAATCTTTACCCCTCTCAGTTCCAAATTCATTTTTATCCCTTACTGTCTCAAGAAAAACTTAATGGAATCAACATCACCATGCTCTGTGGGAAAAAAGGAAAACCTTCGCTCCCTTAGCTCTGCTGGGAGCTGGAAGTTGCTAGGTCCCTGTGTAGTATTGTATAGAATTCTAGCTTTTTTCCCTCCCTTCTCTGTATATTGGACTCTGAGATTATACTGTGTCTCTGTAAATATGGACAGTTAGCATTTACCAACATGTATCTGTCTACTTTCTCTTGTTTAAAAAAAGAGAAAAAACTTTAAAAGGGGGAGGGTTCAGCAAAGGGGGATTTGAGATGTTTGGGTGGGTTAAGTGGGCATTTTGAAAACATGGCTTCTACTTTGGCATGTTTAATTGTGATGTCAAACAGGCATCATTGCAGTCTAAGATGACACTTTTAAAATAGAATTCTCTTCTAATTATTACTTGAACCCTGCCACTCGATGGGAGAATAAGCAGAACCTGTAGGATCTTATTTGGAATTGACATTTCTCTATTGTAATTTTGTTCCTGTTTATTTATTTATTTTTAATATATTTTATTGACTTTCCACAGAGAGGAAGGGAGAGGGATAGAGAGTCAGAAACATCGATTCAGCTGCCTCCTGCACACCCCCCACTGGGGACATACCCGCAACCAAGGTACGTGCCCTTGGCCAGAATTGAACCCGGGACCCTTTAGTCCGCAGGCCGACACTCTATCCACTGAGCCAAATCAGTCATGCTATTTCTGTTTATTTTTAAATTTTCTTTTTGTTTCACTGGAAAGGAAAGATAATGCTCAATTTTAAACATTAAAAGTTGGCCTAACTGGTTTGGCTCAGTGGAAAGAGCATCGGTCTGTGGACTGAAAGCTTCCAGGTTCGATTCCCGTCAAGGGCATGTACCTTGGTTGTGGGCACATCCCCAGTAAGAGGTGTGCAGGAGGCAGCTGATTGATGTTTCTTTCTCATCGACATGTCTAACACTCTATCGTCCCTTTCTCTCTGTAAAAAAATCAATAAAATATATTTTTAAAAAGTTTACAGGTTGCTTTGTTACAATAAAACTAAATGTGTACAAAAATGCCATAGATTTCCTGGCATTAATTTTGTATCCTACTACATTGCCGAATTCATTTATTAAGTCTAATAATTTTTTGATGGAGTCTTTAGGGTTTTCTATGTACCGTATCATGCCATCTGCAAATAATGACAATTTTACTTCTGGTTTTCCAATTTGAATGCTATTTACTTCTCTTGTCTGATCGCTGTGGCTAGCACTTCCAGTACTATGTCGAATAGGAGTGGTGAAAGTGGGCATCCCTGTCTTGTTCCTGTTCTTAGAGGAAATGGTTTTAGTTTTTGCCCATTGAGTATGATGTTGGCTGTAGGTTTGTCATATAAGGCTTTTATTATGTTGAGGTATGATCCTTCTACTCCCACTTTGCTGAGCATTTTTATCAGAAAAGGGTGTTGGACTTTGTCAAATGCCTTTTTTGCATCAATTGATATGATTATCTGATTTTTTTGTCCCTCAATTTATAAACAAATTGATGTATCACATTTACTGATTTGTGGATATTGTACCAGCCTTGCATCCCTGGAATAAATCCCACTTGGTCATGGTGTATGATCTTTCTAATGTAATGCTAGATCCAGTTTGCTAGAATTTTGTTGAGTATTTTAGCATCTATATTCATTAGGGAAATTGGCCTGTAATTCTCTTTCTTTGTGGTGTCTTTATTTGGGTTTGGGATTAGGGTAATGCTGGCTTCATAGAAAGAGCTTGGAAGTGTGCCTTCCTCTTGAATTTTTTGGAATGGTCTGAGGAGGATTGGTTTTAGTTCTTCTTTGAATATTCGGTAAAACCTTCCTGTGAAGCCATCTGGTCCAGGACTTTTGTTTGCTGGAAGCTTTTTGATTACCGTTTTAATATCATCAGTAGTTATAGGACTATTCAGGTTTTTTTATTCTTCCATATTAAGTTTTGGAAGCTTGTATTTTTCTAGGAATGTGTCTATTTCATCGAGGTTGTTCAGTTTTTTGGAGTAGAGTTGTTCATAGTATTTTTTCCACAATCCTTTGTATATCTGTGCGGTCAGTTGTTACTTCACCTTTCATTTCTGATTTTTGTTTATTTGTGTCCTCTCTTTTTATTTCTTGGTGAGCCTGGCTAGAGGTTTATCAATCTTATTTATCCTTTCAAAGAACCAGCTCTTGGTTTCATGAATCTTTTGTATTGTTTTTGTTTGTTTGTTTGTTTTGGTGTTTGTGTCATTTATTTCTGCTCTGATCTTTATTATCTCCTTCCCTCTGGTTACTGTGGACTTTTCCTGTTGCTCTCTTTCTAATTCTTTAAGTTGCAAGGTTAGATAATTTATTATCATTTTTTTTTTTTAGGTAGGCCTGTAGAGCTATGAACTTCCCTCTCAGGACTGCTTTGATTGTGTACCATAGATTTTGGATTGTTGTGTTTTCATTGTCATTTGTTTCAGGATGCTTTTTATTTCTTCTTTGATCTTTTTGGTAACCCAATCATTGTTTAATAGCATGCTATTTAACCTCCAAGTGTTTGATTTTTTTCATTGTTTTTATTGTAGTTGATTTCTAGTTATATGCCACTGTGATCTGAGAAGATGCTTGTTATGATTTCTATTTTCTTGAATTTGAAGAGACTTTGCCTGTGTCCGAATATGTGGTCTATCTTTGAAAATTTCCTGTTGTGCACTTGAGAAGAATGTATATTTTGTAGTTTGGGGATGAAATGTTCTAAAGATGTCAATTAAGCCCATCTGATCTAGTGAGCCATTTAGGATTGCTGTTTCTTTGCCGATTTTTTGTTTAGAGTATGTATCCAGTAGCGTTAGTGGGGTATTAAAGTTCCCTACTATGACTGCATTCCTATCAATCTCTCTTTGATATATTCCAAAACTTGTTTTAAGTATTTGGATGCTCCTGTATTGGATACATATATGTTTACCAGAGTTATAGCCTCCCTTTAGCATTAAAAGAATGTGGTTAACTAAGTTGAAATTCACTCTGATAGACCAGTGAAATAGTAAGGAATGTACATGAACCACTTGAGATACACATACATAGAGCCAAAATATCTGTAAGGAGGGTAAAATCACTGAGAATTCACATACAAACAGCTGTGAAATGAGTAGAATAGTGTTAACATTTATAATTCCCACTCAATTAACTGGCATTTTTGAAAAAAGGTGGTATAATCTTTTAGAATTTATGATTATAGAGCTCAGAGAACTCTCCAAAAGTCATTAAAACAATTATAATTCACAATGATAGACCAGTGAAATAGTAAGGAATGTGTATGAAACTATTGGAATACATGTAAATAGAGCCTTCATAAGTGCAGGGCAATATTAAATCAATGAGAATTAACATTCCAACAGCTTTGAAATGGGTTGGAAAGTGTTTAAGTTCGTAATTCGATCTGAATGAGTTAGGGTTTTGGGAAGAATGTGTTCTAAAAATTTTAAATTTCCTGTTTTTAAAACCAAAAAAACTTTAAAGAAGTGTTTACAACAGAATTCACAAAGATAGATGAGGGAAATGGTAAGAAAAGTGATTTAAAAACCTAGCATAATTGTAAATAGAGTCTTGGTATCTGTAAAGTACTGTTAAAACATTAGGATTTTGCCTTCAAAAGGTTGTGCAATGGGTTGTGAAACAGTGCTTTACATGACTAATTCCTGCTCAATGAGTTGGTGTTTTTTTGAAGAGTGTAGTTAAAATGACTTGAAATTCACTATAATAAAGCAGTGAAATAGTATGAATGTGTATAAACAACTTGGTATACATATAAATAGAGCCTTAATATCTCCAGGAAAGTGTAATATCAGTGAGAATTCATGTTCAAACAGCTGTGAAATGAGTAGAATAGTGTTAATATTCATAATTCTCACTCAGTTAATTGGCATTTTTTTAAAAAGGTAGTTTAAATATTAAAATTTACGAATGTAAGCACAGAGAACTGCCCAAAAGTCTTTAAATCGGTAAGAATTCACAACGATAGAACAGTGAATTAGTAGCAAATGTTTATGAATCACTTGGAATACATGTAAATAGAGCCTTCATATGTGCAGGGCAGTATTCCTTCAATGAGAAATAGCGTTCCAACAGCTTTGAAATGGGTTGGAGAGTGTTTACATTGGTAATTCCACCTGAATGAGTTAGCATTTTGGGAAGTATATGTTCTACAAATTTCAAAAATTCCTGTTCTTAAAACCAGGAAAACTGTAAAGAAGTGTTTCCTACAGAATTCACAAGAAAAGATGAGAAAAATGATTAGAAAAGTGATTGAAAAACCTAGCATAAATGTCAATAGACCCTACATATCTGTAAGGTCATGTTAAAACATTAGGATTTTGCCTTCAAACAGTTGTGCAATGGGTAGGATAGTGTTTTAAATTCCTAATTCCTGCTCAATGATTTGGCATTTTTTGAAGTGTGGTTAAAATAACTTGAAATTCACTATAATAAACCAGTGAAATAGTATGAATGTTTATAAACAACTGGGTATACATATAAATAGAGCCTTAATATCTGCAGGAAAGTGTAATATCAATGAGAATTCACATTTAAACAGCTGTGAAATGAGTAGAATAGTGTTAATATTCATAATTCTCACTCAGTTAATTGGCATTGTTTTAAAAAGGTAGTTTAACTATTAAAATTTATGATTTTAACCACAGAGAACTGCCCAAAAGTCTTTAAATCAGTTAGAATTCACAACGATAGAACAGTGAATTAGTAGCAAATGTTTATGAACCTCTTGGAATACATGTAAATAGAGCCTTCATATGTGCAGGGCCGTATTCAATCAATGAGAAATAGCGTTCCAACAGCGTTGAAATGGGTTGGAGACTGTTTACATTGGTAATTCCATCTGAATGAGTTAGCATTTTGGGAAGTATGTGTTCTACAAATTTCAAAAATTCCTGTTCTTAAAACCAAGAAAACTGTAAAGAAGTGTTTCCTACAGAATTCACAAGAAAAGATGAGAAAAATGATTAGAAAAGTGATTGAAAAACCTAGCATAAATGTCAATAGACCCTGCATATCTGTAAGGTCATGTTAAAACATTAGGATTTTTCCTTCAAACGGTTGTGCCATGGGTATGATAGTATTTTACATTCTTAATTCTGACACAATTAGTTGGCGTTTGTGGAACAATGTTGGTAAAACAACTTTAAGTTCACTATACTAGACCAGTGAAATAGTATGAATATGTATGAACCACTAGTTATACATATAAATAGAGCCTTAATATCTGTAGGAAAATGTAAAATCACTAGGAATTCAGGTTCAAACTGCTGTAAAATGAGTAGAATAGTGTTTCCATTAATAACTCCCACTCAGTTAATTTGCATTTTTTAAAAAGGTGGTTAAATCTTTTAAAATTTATGATTATAAGTTCTGAGAACTTTCTTTAAGTAGTTAAATTGATTAGAATTCACAAGGGTAGACACTAAATTAGTAAGAAATGTGTATGAACCACTTGGAATACATGTAAATACAGCCTTCATATGTGCACGGCGGTATTAAATCAATGAGAACTAGCATTCCAACAGCTTTGAAGTGGGTTGGAGAGTGTTTACATGCATAGTTGCACCTGAATGAGTTAGCGTTTTGGGAAGAATGTTGTTTAAAAATTTAAAATTTCCTGTTCTTAACACCAAGAAATTTTAAAGAAGTGTTTCCAACTAATTTTACAAGGATAGATGAGAAAAATGATGAGAAAAGTGATCGAAAAACCTAGCTTAAATGTAAATAGAGCCTTAATGCCAGGAAAGGAGTGTTAAAACATTAGGATTTTGCCTTCAAACGATTGTGCAATGGGTAGGATACTATTTTAAATTCCTAATTCCGGCTCAATGAGTTGTCGTTTTTGGAAGAGTGTAGTGAAAATTACTTGAAATTCAGTGAAATAAACCAGCCAAATTGCATGAATATTTATGAAGCACTTGTTATACATATAAATAGAGCCTTAATATCTGTAAAAAAGTGTAAAATCACTGAGAATTCACCTTCAAACAGCTGTGAAATGAGTAGTATGGTGTTACCATTTATAATTCCCACTCAGTTAATGGGCATTTTTTTAAAAAGGCGGTTTAATCTTTTTTTAAAAATATATTTCACTGATTTTAGAGAGGAAGGGAGAGGGAGAGAGAGATAGAAACAAAAATGATGAGAATCATTGATCGGCTGCCTTCTGCATGCCCCCCACTGGGGTTCGAATCCGCAATTCAGGCATGTGCCTTTGGCTGGAATCGGACCCTTGACCTTTAGTCTACGGACCGATACTCTATCCATTGAGCCAAACCAGCTAGGGCTAATCTTTTAAAATTTATGATTATAAGCTCAGAGAACTGCAGGAAAGTCATTAAAACTATTAGAATTCATAATGAGAGACCTGTGAGTTATTAAGGAATGTTTATAAACCACTTGAAATACATGTAAATAGAGCCTTCATATGTGCAGGGCAGTCTTACTAAATGAGAATTAGCCTTCCAAAGTCTTTTGAATGGGTTGGAGAGTGTTTACACTCATAATTCCATATGAATGGGTTAGCTTTTGGGAAGAATGTGCTTTAAAAATTTAAAATATCCTGTTTTTAAAACCAATAATACATTAAAGAAGTATTTCCAACAGAATTCACATGGATAGGAGGGAAATGATTAAGAAAGTGATTGAAATCCCTAGCATAAACGTAAATAGAGCCTTAATATCTGTAAGGTCGTGTTAAAACAGTAGGACTTTGCCTTCAATCGGTGGTGAAATGGGTAGGATACTGTTTTACATACATAATTTAGGCTCAATGAGTTGGCGTTTGTGGAAGAATGTGGGTAAAACAACTTGAGATTCACTATAATAAACCAGTGAAATAGTATGAATGTGTATGAACCATTTAGAATACATATAAATACAGCCTTAATATCTGAAGAACAGTGTAAAGTCACTGAGAATTCATGTTCAAAAAACTGTCAAATGAGCAGAATAGTGTTAACATTCATAATTCCCACTCAGTTAACTGGCATTTTTTTAAAAAGTTGGTTTAATCTTTTAAAATATATGATTATAAGCTCAGAGAACTGCACGAAAGTCGTTAAATCGATTAGAATTCACAAGGAGAGACCAATGAATTAGTAAGGCATGTGTATGAACCACTTTGAAAACATGTAAATAGAGCCTTCATATGTGTAGGGCAATATTAAATCAATGAGAATTAGCATTCCAACAGCTTTTAAATGGGTTGGAGAGTGTTTACATTTGTAATTACTCCTGAATGAGTTATTTTTTGGAAAAATGTGTTTTACAATTATCAAGAATTCCTGTTTTTAAAACCAAGGAAACTGTAAGGAAGTGCCTCCACCAGAATTCACAAGGATAGAGAGAAAGATTAGAAAAGTGATTGAAAAACCTAGCATAAATGTTAATAGAGCCTTCATATCTGTAAGGACATGTTAAAATATTATGATTTTCCTTTCAAATGGTTGTGCAATGGGTAGGTTAGTATTTTACATTCCTAATTCCTGCTCAATGAGTTGGCGTTTGTGGAAGAATGAGGGTAAAATAACTTTAAGTTCACTATAATAGACCAGTGAAATAGTATGAATGTTTATGAACCACTTGTTATACATATAAATAGAGCCTTAATATCTGTAGGAAAATGTAAAATCACTAGGAATTCAGGTTCAAACTGCTGTGAAATGAGTAGAATAGTGTTACCATTCATAATTCCCGCTCAGTTAATTGGCATTTTTTAAAAATGTGGTTAAATATTTTAAAATTTTTGATTATAAGCTCTGAGAACTTTCTTAAAGTAGTTAAATTGATTAGAATTCACAAGGGTAGACAGTAAATTAGTAAGGAATGTGTATGAACCACTTGGAATACATGTAAATACAGCCTTCATATGTGCAGGGCAATATTAAATCAATGAGAATTAGTGTTCCAACAGCTTTGAAATGGGTTGGAGAGTGTATACATGCATAGTTGCACCTGAATGAGTTAGCGTTTTGGGAAGAGTGTTGTTTAAAAATTTTAAATATCCTGTTCTTAAAACCAAGAAATTTTAAAGTGTTTCCAACTAATTTTACAAGGATAGATGAGAAAAATGATTAGAAAAGTGATTGAAAAACATAGCATAAATAGAAATAGAGCCTTAATGTCGGGAAGGGAGTGTTAAAACATTAGGATTTTGCCTTCAAACGATTGTGCAATGGGTAGGATAATATTTTAAATTCCAAATTCTAGCTCAATGAGTTGACATTTTTGGAAGAGTGTGGTAAGGGAACTTTGGGACAACATGAAACGAAACAACATACGAATAATAGGGGTGCCAGAACAACAGAAAGATGAACATGGATTAGAAAACCTATTCGAAGAAATAATATCAGAAAACTTCCCTGAGGTGGGGAAGAAAAAAGTCACACAAGCCCAGAGAGTCCCAAACAAGGTGAACCCGAAAAGACCCACACCAAGACACATAATAATTACCATGGCAAATGTTCAGGATAAAGAGAGAATCTTACAGGCTGCAAGAGAGAGACGGAAAGTTACATACAAGGGATCTCCCATTAGATTATCAAATGATTTCTCAACAGAAACACATCAGGCCAGAAAAGAATGGACGGAAATCTACAAAGTGATGCAAAGCAAAGGACTGAATCCAAGAATACTCTATCCAGCAAGGCTATCATTCAAAATTGAAGGGGAAATAAGAAGCTTCACAGACAAAAAAGGGCTAAGGGAGTTTATCACCACCAAGCCAGCCATGCAAGAAATGCTAAAGGGACTGGTGTAAAAAGAAGAAATATCAAGCTCAGAAAGAAAACAGCCACACACACACACAAAAAGAAATGGCTACAAACAAGTACCTTTCAATAATAACTTTAAATGTAAAAGGACTAAATGCTCCAACCAAAAGACATCGAGTGGCTGAATGGATAAAAAAACATGACCCATACACCTGCTGTCTAAAAGAGACCCACCTCATTAGAAGGGACTCACACAGACTGAAAGTGAAGGGATGGAAAAATATCTTTCACGCAAATGGAAAGGAAAAGAAAGCTGGGGTAGCAATACTTATATCGGACAAAATACATCTCAAAGTGAAGGCCATGACCAGAGATAAGGAAGGCCACTTCATAATACTAAAGGGATCAATACAACAAGAAGATATAACCCTGGTAAACATATATGCACCCAATGCAGGAGCACCCACATACATAAGAAAACTTCTGGAAGATATCAGGGGAGAGATCAACAATAATACAATCATAGTAGGGGACTTTAATACACCACTGACATCACTGGATAAATCCGCTAGACAAACAATCAGCAAAGAAACAGCAATCCTAAATGACTCACTAGATCAGATGGACTTAATTGACATCTTCAGAACACTTCACCCCACAGCTGCGGAATATACATTCCTCTCAGGTGCTCATGGAACATATTCAAAAATAGACCACATATTGGGTCACAAGCAAAGTCTCCACAAATTCAAGAAGATTGAAATCATAAAAAGCATCTTCTCAGACCACGATGGCATAATGTTAGAAATAAACTACAATAAAAACAACCCAAAATACTCAAACACTTGGAAGCTGAATAGCATGTTATTAAATATTGATTGGGTTACCGATGACATCAAAGAAGAAATTAAAAACATCCTGGACACTAATGACAATGAAAACACAACAATCCAAAACCTCTGGGACACAATGAAAGCAGTCCTGAGAGGGAAGTTTATAGCTCTACAGGCCTATCTCAAAAAAACGAGAAAAAATGGTAGTTAATCATCTAACTCTACAACTCAAAGAATTAGAAAGAGAGCAACAAGAAAACCCCAGAGTGAGCAGAAGGAAGGAGATAATAAAGATTAGAGCAGAAATCAATGAAATAGAGACCAAAAAAACAATACAGAAAATCAATGAAACCAAGAGCTGTTTCTTTGAAAGGATAAACAAGATTGACAAACCCCTAGCCAGGCTCACCAAGAAGCAAAGAGAGAGGTCCCAAATAAACCAAATCAGAAATGATAGAGGCGAAATAACAACAGACCCCACAGAAATACAAATGATTGTTAAACAATACTACGGGCAACTCTACTCCAACAAACTAGACAACCTGGAGGAAATGGACAAATTCCTAGAAAAATACAACATTCCAAAACTCAATCAGGAAGAATCTAAAAACCTCAATAGGCCAATAACTATGGAAGAAATTGAAGCAGTCATCAGAAAGCTTCCAACAAACAAAAGCCCAGGGCCAGACGGCTTCACAGGGGAGTTCTACCAAACATCAAGGAAGAACTAAAACCTACCCTCCTCAGACTACTACAAAAAAATTCAAGAGGAAGGAACACTTCCAAGCTCATTCTATGAAGCCAGCATCACCCTAATACCAAAACCAGGTAAAGACATCACAATGAAAGAGAATTACAGGCCAATATCCCTCATGAACATAGATGCCAAAATCCTCAACAAAATCTTAGCAAATCGGATCCAGCAGTACATCAGAAGGATCATACACCATGACCAAGTAGGATTTATCCCAGAGATGCAAGGATGGTACAACATCCGTAAATCAATAAATGTGATACATCACATAAACAAATTGAAAGAAAAAAACCACATGGTCATATCAATTGATGCAGAAAAAGCATTCGACAAAATCCAACACCCATTTTTGATAAAAACTCTCAGAAAGGTGGGAATAGAAGGATCATACCTCAACATAATAAAAGCCATATACGACAGGCCCACAGCCAACATCATACTCAATGGTCAAAAACTAACACCATTTCCCCTAAGAACAGGAACAAGACAGGGATGCCCACTTTCACCACTCCTGTTCAACATAGTACTGGAAGTATTAGCCATTGCAATTAAGCAAGAAGAAGAAATAAAAGGCATCCAAATTGGAAAAGAGGAAGTAAAACTGTGCTTATTTGCAGATGACATGATATTATACATACAAAACCCAAGAGACTCCATCCAAAAGCTACTAGACTTAATACATGGATTTGGCAATGTAGCAGGATACAAAATTAACCCCAAGAAATCTGAGGCATTTCTATACACCAATAGTGAACTTTCAGAAAGAGAGATTAGAAAAACAATCCCATTTACCATCGCACCAAAAAAATTAAGATACCTAGGAATAAACTTAACTAAAGAGGTTAAAGACCTCTACTCAGAAAACTACAGGACGTTGAAAAAAGAGATAGAGGAAGACATAAACAGATGGAAGAACATACCATGTTCTTGGATTGGTAGAATCAACATCATTAAAATGTCCATACTACCCAAAGCAATCTATAAATTCATCGCACTTCCCATTAAAATACCAATGGCCTTCTTCAAAGATCTAGAACAAACTCTCCAAAAATTCATCTGGAATAAAAAAAGACCCCGAATAGCTGCAACGATCCTGAGAAAGAACAAAGTAGGTGGGATCTCAATGCCAGATATCAAGCTGTATTACAAAGCCACTGTTCTTAAAACTGCCTGGTACTGGCACAAGAACAGACATATAGATCAGTGGAATAGAATAGAGAGTCCAGAAATTAGCCCGAACCAATATGCTCAATTAATTTTTGACAAAGGAGGCATGAACATACAATGGAGCCAAGATAGTCTCTTCAATAAATGGTGTTGGGAAAATTGGACAGATATATGCAAGAAAATGAAACTAGACCACCAACTTACACCATACACAAGAATAAACTCAAAATGGATAAAGGACTTAAATGTACGACAGGGACAGGAAACCATAAAAATTCTAGAAGAATACAAAGGCAACAAAATCTCAGACATATGCCAAAACAATTTCTTTACTGATACATCTCCTAGGGCAGTTGAAACTAAAGAGAAACTGAACAAATGGGACTACATCAAAATAAAAAGCTTCTGCACAGCCAAAGAAACCATCAACAAAACAACAAGAAAACCCACCTCGTGGGAAAACATATTTGCCAACGTCATATCTGATAAGGGCTTAATCTCCAAAATTTATAGGGAACTCATACAACTTAACAAAAAGAAGATAAACAATCCAATCAAAAAATGGGCAAAGGATCTAAATAGACACCTTTCAAAAGAGGACATTCAGAAAGCCAAGAGACATATGAAAACATGCTCAAAGTCACTAATCATCCGAGAGATGCAAATCAAAACAACAATGAGGTACCATCTCACACCTGTCAGAATGGCCATCATCAACAAATCAACAAACGACAAGTGCTGGAGAGGATGTGGAGAAAAAGGAACACTTGTGCACTGCTGGTGGGAATGCAGACTGGTGCAGCCACTATGGAAGGCAGTATGGAGGTTCCTCAAAAAATTGGAAATGGAACTCCCATTTGACCCTGTGATCCCACTTCTAGGAATATATCCCAAGAAACCAGAAACACCAATCAGAAAAGATATATGTACCCAGATGTTCATAGCAGCACAATTCACCATAGCTAAGATCTGGAAACAGCCTAAGTGCCCATCAGTAGATGAATGGATTAGAAAACAGTGGTACATCTACACGATGGAATACTATGCTGCTGTTAAAAAGAAGGAACTCCTACCATTTGCAACAGCATGGATGGAACTGGAGAGCATTATGCTAAGTGAAACAAGCCAGTCAATGAAGGAAAAATACCACATGATCTCACTCTTTCATGGATAATTAAGACCATTACAAACTTTTGAACAATAATAAATACAGTGGCAGAGCTGCCTCAAACTGATTGTCGGACTGCAGTGGGAAGGCCAGGGAGGGTTGGGGGACAGGAGGGAGGGGAGTAAGAGATCAAACGAAGGACTTGTATGCACCCATATAACCATAACTAATGGACATAAGACACTGGGGGGTAAGGGAGGGCAGGGGTTTGTCAAGGGCGGGGGGGGGGGAGAAAGGACACTGATGTAATACCCTTTGTAATACTTTAAGCGAAAAAAAAAAAGAGTGTGGTGAAAATAACTTGAAATTCAGTAAAATAAACCAGTCAAATTGTATGAATATTTATGAAGCACTTGTTATACATATAAATAGAGCCTTAATATCTGTAAAAAAGTGTAAAATCACTGAGAATTCACCTTCAAACAGCTGTGAAATGAGTAGTATGGTGTTACCATTTATTATTCCCACTCAGTTAATGGACTTTTTTTAAAAAAGGTGGTTTAATCTTTTAAAAATATATATATTTTATTGATTTTAGAGAGGAAGGGAGAGGGAGAGAGAGATAGAAACAACAATGATGAGAATCATTGATCGGCTGCCTCCTGCATGCCCCACACTGGCGTTCGAGTCTGCAATTCAGGCATGTGCCTTTGGCCGGAATCGGACCGTTGACCTTTAGTCTACAGACCGATTCTCTATCCATTGATCCAAACCAGCTAGAGCTAATCTTTTAAAATTTATGATTATAAGCTAAGAGAACTGTGGGAAAGTCATGAAAACTACTAGAATTCATAATGATAGACCAGTAAATTAGTAAAGAATGTTTATAAACCACTTGAAATACATGTAAATAGAGCCTTCATATGTGCAGGGCAGTATTAATAAATGAGAATTAGCGTTCCAAAATCTTTGGAATGGGTTGGAGAATGTTTACACTCATAATTCCACATGAAGGAGCTAGCGTTTTGGGAAGAATGTGTTTTAAAAATTTAAAATATTCTGTTTTTAATACCAATAATACAATAAAGAAGTGTTCCCAACAGAATTCACAAGGATTGGAGGGAAATGATTAAAAACGTGATTGAAAACCCTAGCATAAACATAAATCTAGCCTTAATATCTATAAGGTCTTGTTAAAACATTAGGACTTTGCCTTCAATCGGTGGTGCAATAGGTAGGATAGTGTTTTACATATGTAATTCAGGCTCAATGAGTTGGCATTTGTGGAATAATGTGGGTAAAATAACTTGAAATTCACTATAATAATCCAGTGAAATAGTATGAATGTGTATGAACCATTTGGAGTACATATAAATAGAGCCTTAATATCTGGTGGACATTGTAAAGTCACTGAGAATTCACGTTCAAACAGCTGTCAAATGAGTAGAATAGTGTTAACATTCATAATTCACGCTCAGTTAATTGGCATTTTTTTAAAAAGTTGGTTTAATCTTTAAAATTTATGATCATACGCTCAGAGAACTGCGCAAAAGTCATTAAACCAATTAGAATTCAAAATGATAGACCAGTGAATTAATAAGACATGTGTATGAACCACTTGGAACACATGTATATAGAGCTTATATATATGCAGGTCATTATTCATTGATGAGAATTAGCGTTCCAACAGCTTTGAAATGGGTTGAAGAGTATTTACATTCATAATTCCACCAGAATGAGTTAGTGTTTTGGGAAGAATGTGTTTTACAATTATCAAGAATTACTGTTTTAAAACCAAGAAAACTGTAAAGAAGTGTTTCCAACAGAATTCACAAGGATAGAGGAGGAAAATGATTAGAAAAGTGATTGAAAAACCTAGCATAAATGTCAATAGAGCCTTCATATATGTAAGGTCATGTTAAAATTTTGCCTTCCAACTGTTGTGCAATGGGTAGGATATTGTTTTACATTCCTAATTTTTGCTCAAGGAGTTGTTGTTTGTGGAAGAATGTGGGTAAAATAACTTTAGGTTCACTATAATAGACAAGTGAAATAGTATGAATGTGTATGAACCACTTGTTACAAAAAAATAGAGCCTTAATATCTGAAGGACAGTGTAAAGTCACTGAGAATCCATGTTCAAACAGCTGTCAAATGAGTAGAATAGTGTTAAAATTCATAATTTCCGCTCAGTTAAGTGTCATTTTTAAAAAGGTGGTTAAATCTTTTAAAATTTAAGATTCTAAGCTCAGAGAACTGTTTCAAAGCCATTAAATTGATTAGAATTTACAAAGATAGACAGTAAATTAGTAAGGCATGTGTACGAACCACTTGGAATACATGTAAATAGAGTCTTCATATGTGCAGGGCAGTATTAAACCAATGAGAATTAGCGTTCCAACAGCTTTGAAATGGGTTGGAGAGTGTTTACATGCGTAATTCCTCCTGAATGAGTTTGCGTTTTTGGAAGAATGTGTTTTACTATTATCAAGAATTCCTGTTTTTAAAACTAAAGAAACTGTAAAGAAGTGCTTCCACCAGAATTCACAAGGATAGAGGGACATGATTAGAAAAGCGATTGAAAAACCTAGCATAAATGTCAATAGAGCCTTCATATCTGTAAGAACATGTTAAAATATTATGATTTTGCCTTCAAATTGTTATGCAATGGGTAGGTTAGCATTTTACATTGCTAATTCCAGCACAATGAGGTGGCATTTGTGGAAGAGTGTGGTTAAAATAAATTGAAATTCACTATAATAGACCAGGAAATAGTATGAATGTGTATAAAACACTTGGAATACATATAAATAGAGCCTTAGTATTGGTAGGGCAGTGTACAGTCACTGAGAATTCACGTTTAAACAGCTGTGAAATGAGTAGAATAGTGTTAACATTCAAAATTCCCAATCAGTTAATAGGCATTTTTGAAAAAAAGGCGTTTTAAAAAGCGTTTTATTTTATAAATGTATTTTATTGATTTTTTTTGCAGAGAGGAAGGGTGAGAGATAGAGAATTAGAAACATTGATGAGAGAGAAACATTGATCAGCAGCCTCCTGCACATCTCCTACTGGGCATCCGCCCACAACCAAGGTACATGCCCTTAAACGGAATCAAACCAGGAATCTTTCAGTCTGCAGGCCGACACTTTATCCACTGAGCCAAACGGGATTTGCCAGGCAGTATAATCTTTTAAAATTTATGATTATAAGCTAAGAGAAGTGCCCAAAAGTCGTTAAATTGATTAGAATTCATAATGATAGACCAGTGAATTACTAAGGAATGTGTATGAACCACTTGGAGTACACGTAAATAGAGCCTTCATAAGTGCAGGGCATTATTCAATCAATGAGAATTAGCATTCCAACAGCTTTGAAATGGATTGGAGAGTGTTTACATTCGTATTTCCACCAGAATGAGTTAGCATTTTGGGAAGAATGTGTTTTATAAATTTGAAAATATCCTGTTTTTAAAACCAAGAAAAGTGTAAAGAAGTGTTTTCACCAGGATTCACAAGGATTGACGAGCGAAATGATTAAAAAAGTGATTGAAAAAACTGGCATAAATGTCAATAGAGCCTTCATATCTGTAAGGACCTGATAAAACATTATGATTTTGCCTTTAAATGGTTGTGCAATGGGTAGGTTAGTATTTTACATTCCGAATTATCGCTCCATGAGGTGGTGTTTGTGTAAGAGTGTTGTTAAAATGACTTGAAATTCACTTTCATACATCAGTGAAATAGTATGAATGTGTATGAACCACTTGTTATACATATAGAGCCTTAATATCTGTAGGAAAGTGTAAAATCACTGAGAATTCACGTTCAAACAGCTGTGAAATGAATAGAATAGTGTTAACATTCAAAATTCCCATTCTGTTAATTGGCATTTTTGAAAAATGGTGATTTAATCTTTTAAAATTTATGAGTATACGCCCAAAGAACTTGTTGAAAGTCATTAAATTGATTAGAATTCACAAGTATAGACCAGTGAATTAGTAACGTATGTGTATGAACCACTTGAAATACATGTAAATAGAGCTTTCATATGTGCAGGGAATTATTAAATCAATGATAATTACCGTTCCAACAGCTTTGAAATGGGTGAGAGAGTATTTACATTCATAATTCCACCTGAATGAACTAGTGTTTTGGGAAGAATGTGTTTTACAGTTATCAAGAATTAATGTTCTAAAACCAAGAAAAGTGTAAAGTGTTTTCACCAGAATTCACAAGGATTGACAAGGGAAATGATTAGAAAAGTGATTGAAAAACCTTGCATAAATGTAAATAGAGCCTTAATTTCGGGAAGGGAGTGTTAAAACATTAGGATTTTGCCTTCAAACTGTTGTGCAATGGGTAGGATAGTGTTTTAAATTCCTGATTCCTGCTCAATGAGTTGACGTTATTGGAAGAGTGTGGCGAAAATAACTTGAAATTCACTATAATAAACCAGTCAAATTGTATGAATGTTTATGAAGCACTTGTTATACATATAAATAGAGCCTTAATATCTGTAGGAAAGTGTAAAATCACTGAGAATTCATGTTCAAACAGCTGTGAAATGAGTAGAATAGTGTTACCATTCATAATTCCCACTCAGTTAATTGGCATTTTTGAAAAAAGGTGATTTCATCTTTTTTAAAAATATATATTTCATTGATTTTAGAGAGGAATGGAGAGGGAGAGATAGAAACAAAAATGATGAGAATCATTGATTGGCTACCTCCTCCATCCCCCTACTGGGGATCGAGTCTGCAACCCAGGTATTTGCCCTTTGCCGGAATCGAATCTTTGACCCTTTTTGTCTACAGACCGACGCTGTATCCATTGAGCCAAACCAGCTAGGGCTAATCTTTTAAAATTTATGATTATAAGATATGAGAATTGTGGGAAAGTCATTAAAACTATTAGAATTCATAATGATAGACCAGTAAATTAGTAAGGAATGTTTATAAACCACTTGACATACATGTAAATAAACCCTTCATATCTGCAGTGCAGTATTAATAAATGAAAATTAGCGTTCCAAAATCTTTGGAATGGGTTGGAGAGTGTTTACACTCATAATTCCACATGAATGAGTTAGCGTTTTGGGAAGAATGTGTTTTAAAAATTTTAAATATCATGTTTTTAAAACCAATAATTCAATAAAGAAGTGTTTCCAACAG
This sequence comes from Myotis yumanensis, assembly GCF_028538775.1. Lineage (NCBI taxonomy): Eukaryota > Metazoa > Chordata > Mammalia > Chiroptera > Vespertilionidae > Myotis > Myotis yumanensis. The sequence continues at coordinate 45,034 of NW_027223823.1, forward strand.
AATTCACAAGGATAGGAGGGAAATGATTAAAAACGTGATTGAAAACCCTAGCATAAACATAAATAGAGCCTTAATATCTGTAAGGTCGTGTTAAAACATTAGGACTTTGCCTTCAATCGGTGGGACAATAGTAGGATAGTGTTTTACATATGTAATTCAGGCTCAATGAGTTGGCGTTTGTGGAATAATGTGGGTAAAATAACTTGAAATTCACTAAAATAAACCAGTAAAAATAGTATGAATGTGTATGAACCTTTTGGAATACATATAAATAGAGTCTTACAATCTGAAGAACATTGTAAAGTCACTAGGAATTCACGTTCAAACGGCTGTCAAATGAGTAGAATAGTGTTAACATTCATAATTCACGCTCAGTTAATTGGCATTTTTTTAAAAAGTTGGTTTAATCTTTAAAATTTATGATTATAAGCTCAGAGAATTTCCCAAAAGCCATTAAATAGATTAGAATTCACAATGATAGACCAGTGAATTAGTAAGGCATTTGTATGAACCACTTGGAACAAACGTATACAGAGCATTCATATGTGCAGGACATTATTAAATAAATGAGAATTAGCGTTCCAACAGCTTTGAAATGGGTTGGAGAGTATTTACATTCGTAATTGCACCTGAATGAGTTAGTGTTTTGGGAAGAATGTGTTTTACAATTATCAAGAATTACTGTTTTAAAACCAAGAAAACTGTAAAGAAGTGTTTCCAACACAATTCACAAGGATAGATGAGGGAAATGATTAGAAAAGTGATTGAAAAAGATAGCATAAATGTCAATAGAGCCTGCATTTCTGTAAGGTCATGTTAAAACATTAGGATGTTGCCTTCAAACGGTTGTGCAATGGGTAGGATAGTGTTTACATTCCTATTTCTGGCTCAATGAGTTGGTGTTTGTGGAAGACTGTGGGTAAAATAACTTTAAGTTCACTGTAATAGACCAGTGAAGTAGTATGAATGTGTATGAACCACTTGTTATAGATATAAATAGAGCCTTAATACCTGAAGGACAGTGTAAAATCAATGAGAATTCACATTAAAACAGCTGTCAAATGAGTAGATTAGTGTTAACATTCATAATTCCCACTCAGTTAAGTGGCATTTTTAAAAAAGGTGGTTAAAGTTTTTAAAATTTATGATAGTAAGCTCAGAGAACTGTTTCAAAGTCATTGAATCGATTAGAATTTACAAGTATAGACAGAAAATTAGTAATGCATGTGTATGAACCACTTGGAATACATGTAAATAGAGTCTTCATATGTGCAGGGCAGTATTAAATCAATGACAATTAGAGTTCCAACAGCATTGAAATGGGTTGGAGAGTGTTTACATGCATAGTTGCACCTGAATGAGTTAGCGTTTTGGGAAGTATGTGTTTTAAAAATTAAAAATTTCCTGTTCTTAAAACCAAAAAATTTTAAAGAAGTGCTTCCAACTAATTTTACAAGGATAGATGAGAAAAATGATGAGAAAAGTGATTGAAAAACCTAGCATAAATGTAAATAAAGCCTTAATGTCAGGAAGGGAGTGTTAAAACATTAGGATTTTGCCTTCAAGGTTGTGCAATGGGTAGGATAGTATTTTAAATTCCTAATTCCGGCTCAATGAGTTGTTGTTTTTGGAAGAGTGTGGTGAAAATTACTTGAAATTCAGTAAAATAAACCAGTCAAATTGTATGAATATTTATGAAGCACTTGTTATACATATAAATACAGCCTTAATATCTGTAGGAAAGTGTAAAATCACTGAGAATTCACGTTCAAACAGCTGTGAAATGAGTAGTATGGTGTTACCATTTATAATTCCCACTCAGTTAATGGGCATTTTTTTAAAAAGGTGGTTTAATCTTTTAAAAATATATATATTTTATTGATTTTAGAAAGGAAGGGAGAGGGAGAGAGAGATAGAAACAACAATGATGAGAATCATTGATCAGCTGCCTCCTGCACGCCCCCCACTGGGGTTCGAGTTCGAAATTCAGGCATGTGCCTTTGGCTGGAATCGGACCCTTGACCTTTAGTCTACAGACTGACGCTCTATCCATTGAGCCAAACCAGCTAGGGCTAATCTTTTAAAATTTATGATTATAAGCTCAGAGAACTGCCGGAAAGTCGTTAAAACTGTTAGAATTCATAATGATAGACCTGTGAGTTATTAAGGAATGTTTATAAACCACTTGAAATACATGTAAATAGAGCCTTCATATGTGCAGGGCAGTATTGTTAAATGAGAATTAGCCTTCCAAAATCTTTGGAATGGGTTGGAGAGTGTTTACACTCATAATTCCACATGAATGAGTTAGCGTTTTGGGAAGAATGTGTTTTAAAAATTTAAAATATCCTGTTTTTAAAACTAATAATACATTAAAGAAGTATTTCCAACAGAATTCACATGGATAGGAGGGAAATGATTTAAAAAGTGATTGAAATCCCTAGCATAAACGTAAATAGAGCCTTAATATCTGTAAGGTCGTGTTAAAACATTAGGACTTTGCCTTCAATCGGTGGTGCAATGGGTAGGATAGTGTTTTACATACATAATTCAGGCTCAATGAGTTGGCGTTTGTGGAATAATGTGGGTAAAATAACTTGAAATTCACTATAATAATCCAGTGAAATAGTATGAATGTGTATGAACCATTTGGAATACATATAAATAGAGCCTTAATATCTGAAGAACAGTGTAAAGTCACTACGAATTCACGTTCAAACAGCTGTCAAATGAATAGAATAGTGTTAACATTCATAATTCCCACTCAGTTAATTGGCATTTTTTTAAAAAGTTGGTTTAATCTTTTAAAATTTATGATTATAAGCTCAGAGAACTGCCCGAAAGTCGTTAAATTGATTAGAATTCACAAGGAAAGATCAGTGAATTAGTAAGGCATGTGTATGAACCACTTTGAACACATGTAAATAGAGTCTTCATATGTGTAGGGCAATATTAAATAAATGAGAATTAGCGTTCCAACAGCTTTGAAATGGGTTGGAGAGTGTTTACATTTGTAATTACTCCTGAATGAGTTAGTGTTTTTGGAAGAATGTGTTTTGCAATTTTCAAGAATTCCTGTTTTTAAAACCAAGGAAACTGTAAAGAAGTGCTTCCCCCAGAATTGCAAGGATAGAAGGAAATGATTAGAAAAGTGATTGAACAACCTAGCATAAATGTCAATAGAGCCTTCATTTCTGTAAGGACATGTTAAAATATTATGATTTTGCCTTCAAATGGTTGTGCAATGGGTAGGTTAGTATTTTACATTCCTAATTCTGGCTCATAGAGGTGGCATTTGTGGAAGAGTGTGGTTAAAATAACTTGAAATTCACTATAATAGACCAGGAAATAGTATGAATGTGTATAAAACACTTAGATTACATATAAATAGAGCCTTAGTATCTGTAGGACAGTATATAGTCACTGAGAATTCACGTTCAAACAGCTGTGAAATAAGTAGAATAGTGTTAACATTCAAAAATCCCAATCAGTTAATAGGCATTTTTGAAAAAAGGCGGTTTAATGTTTTATATTTTAAATATATTTTATTGATTTTTTGCAGAGAGGAAGGGTGAGAGATAGAGAATTAGAAACATTGATGAGACAGAAACATTGATCAGCAACCTCCTGCACATCTCCTACTGGGGATCTGCCCACAATCCAGGTACATGCTCTTAACTGGAATCAAAGCAGGAACCTTTAAGTCCCCAGGCCAAAGCTCTATCCACTGAGCCAAACCGGTTTTGACAGGTAGTTTAATCTTTTAAAATTTATGATTATAAGCTAAGAGATCTGCCCAAAATTCATTAAATTGATTAGAATTCATAATGATAGACCAGAGAATTACTAAGGAATGTGTATGAACCACTTGGAGTACATGTAAATAGAGCCTTCATAAGTGCAGGGCATTATTCAATCAATGAGAATTAGCGTTCCTACAGCTTTGAAATGGGTTGGAGAGTGTTTACATTCATAATACCACCAGAATGAGTTAGCATTTTGGGAAGAATGTGTTTTATAAATTTCAAAAATTCCTGTTTTTAAAACCAAGAAAAGTGTAAAGAAATGTTTTCAACAAAATTCACAAAGATAGACGAGCGAAATGATTAGAAAAGTGATGGAAAATCCTAGCATAAATGTCAGTAGAGCCAGCATATCTGTAAGGACATGTTAAAACTTTAGAATTTTGCCTTCAAACGGTTGTGCAATGGGTAGGATAGTGTTTTACATTCCTAATTACCGGTCCATGAGTTAGCGTTTGTGGAAGAATGTGGGTAAAATAACTTTAAGTTCACTATAATATACCAGTGAAATAGTATGAATGTGTATGAACCACTTTTTATACATATAAATAGAGCCTTAATATCTGTAGGAAAGTGTAAAATCACTGAGAATTCAGGTTCAAACAACTGTGAAATGAGTAGAATAGTGTTAACATTCATAATTCCCGCTCAGTTAATTGGCATTTTTTTTAAAAGGTGGTTAAAGCTTTTAAAATTTATGATTATAAGCTCAGAGAACTGTCTGAAAGTCGTTAAATTGATTAGAATTCAAAAGGATAGACAGTACATTAGTAAGGAATGTGTATGAACAGCTTAGAATATATGTAAATAGAGCCTTCATATGTGCAGGGCAGTATTAAATCAATGAGAATTAGCTTTCCAACAGCTTTGAAATGGGTTGGAGTGTGTTTACATGCGTAATTGCACCTGAATGAGTTAGCGTTTTGGGAAGTATGTGTTTTAAAAATTAAAAATTTCCTGTTCTTAAAACCAAGAAAACTGTAAAGAAGTGTTTCCTACAGATTTTACAAGGATAGACGAGAAAAATGATTAGAAAAGTGATTGAAAAACCTAGCATAAATATAAATAGAGCCTTAATGTTTGAAGGGAGTGTTAAAACATGAGGATTTTGCCTTCAAACAGTTGTGCAATGGGTAGGATTGTATTTTCAAGTCCTAATTCTGGCTCAATGAGTTGACGTTTTTGCAAGAGTGCGGTGAAAATAACTGGAAATTCACTATAATAAACCAGTCAAATTGTGTGAATGTTTATGAAGCACTTGTTATACATATAAATAGAGCCTTAATATCTGTAGGAAAGTGTAAAATCACTGAGAATTCACGTTCAAACAGCTGTGAAATGAGTAGAATAGTGTTACCATTCATAATTCCCACTTAGTTAATTGGCATTTTTTAAAAAAGGTGGTTTAATCTTTTTTTAAAAAATATATTTCATTGATTTTAGAGAGGAAGGGAGAGGGATAGAGAGATAGAAACAACAATGATGAGAATATTGATCGGCTGCCTCTTGCACGCCCCCCACTGGGGATTGAGTTCACAACCCAGGCATGTGCCCTTGGCCTGAATCAAACCCTTGACCCTTTAGTCTACAGATGACCCTCTATCCATTAAGCCAAACCAGCTAGGGCTAATCTTTTAAAATTTATGTTTATAAGCTAAGAGAACTGCGGGAAAGTCATGAAAACTACTAGAATTCATAATAATAGACCAGTGAGTTAGTAAGGAATGTTTATAAAACACTTGACATACATGTAAATAGAGCCTTCATATGTGCAGGTCAGTATTAATAAATGAGAATTAGCGTTCCAAAATCTTTGGAATGTGTAGGAGAGTGTTTACACTTGTAATTCCACATGAATGAGTTAGTGTTTTGGGAAGAATGTGCTTTAAAAATTTAAAATATCCTGTTTTTAAAAGCAATAATAAATTAAAGCAGTGTTTCCAACAGAATTCACAAGGATACATAAGGGAAATGATTAGAAAAGTGATTGAAAAACAGCATAAATGTCAATAGAGCCTTCACATGTGTAAGGTTATGTTAAAATATTAGGATTTTGCCATCAAAAATTTGTGCCATGGGTAGAATAATGTTTTATATACCTCATTCCTGCTCAATGATTTGGCATTTTTTGAAGAGTTTGGTTAAAATAACTTGAAATTCACTATAATAAACCAGTGAATTAGTATGAATGTGTATGAACCTCCTGGTGTACATATAAATAGAGCCTTAATATCTGTGAAAAATTGTAAAATCACTGAGAATTCACTTTCAAACAGCTGTGAAATGAGTAGAATAGTGTTAACATTCATAATTCCCTCTCAGTTAATTGGCTTTTTTACCAAAAAAAACGTGGTTTCATCTTTTAAAATTCCGAATATAAGCTCAGAGAATTGCCTTAAAGTCAATAAAATGATTAGAATTCACAAGGATATACAGTGAATTAATAATGAATGTGTATGATCCACTTGGTATACATGTAAATAAAGCCTTCATATGTGCAGGACAGTATTAAATCAATTAGAATAGCATTCCAACAGCTCTGAAATGGGTTGCAGAGTGTTTACTTTCATAATTCCATCTGCATAAGTTAGTGTTTTGGGAAGAATGTGTTTTACCAATTTACAATTTCTTGTTTATAAAACCAAGCAAACTGTAAAGAAGTGTTTCCCATCAGAACACAAGGATAGAGCAGGGAAATGATTAGAATATTGATTGAAAAACCTAGCATAAATGTAAATAGAGACTTAATGTCTGGAAGGAAGTGATAAAACATTAGGATTTTGCCTGTAAAGGGTTGTGCAATGGGTAGGATTGTGTTTTAAATTCCCAATTCCTGCTCAATGAGTTGACGTTTTTGGAAGAATGAGGTGAAAATAATTGAAATTCACTATAATAAACCAGTGAAATAGTATGAATGTGTATGAACCACTTGTTATACATATAAATAGAGTCTTAATATCTGTAGGAAAGTGTAAAATCACTGAGATTTCAAGTTTAAACAGCTGTGAAATGAGTAGAATAGTGTTAACATTCATCATTCCCGCACATTTAATTGGCAATTTTTAAAAAAGGGTAGTTTATCTTTTAAAATTTATGATTGTAAGTGCAGAGAACTGCCCGAAAGTCTTTAAATCAATTATAATTCACCATGATAGACCAGTGAATTACTAACGAATGTGTATGAACCCCTTGGAATACATGTAAATAGAGCCTTCATATGTGCAGGGCAGTATTAAATCAATGAGAATTAGTGTTCCAACAGCTTTGGAAATGGGTTGGAGAGCGTTTACATGGGTAATTGCACCTGAATGAGTTAGCGTTTTGGGAAGAATCTGTTTTAAAAATTTAAAATTTCCTGTTCTTAAAGCCAAGAAAACTGTAAAGAAGTGTTTCCAACAGATTTCACAAGGATAGACGAGAAAAATGATTAGAAAAGTGATTGAAAAACCTAGCATAAATATAAATAGAGCCTTAATGTTTGAAGGGAGTGTTAAAACATTAGAATTTTGTCTTCAAACGGTTGTGCAATGGGTAGGATAGTGTTTTAAATTCTTGATTCCTGCTCAATGAGTTGACGTTATTGGAAGAGTGTGGCGAAAATAACTTGAAATTCACTATAATAAACCAGTCAAATTGTATGAATGTTTATGAAGCACTTGTTATACATATAAATAGAGCCTTAATATCTGTAGGAAAGTGTAAAATCACTGAGAATTCACGTTCAAACAGCTGTAAAATGAGTAGAATAGTGTTACCATTCATAATTCCCACTTAGTTAATTGGCATTTTTGAAAAAAGGTTGTTTAATCTTTTTTAAAAATATATATTTCATTGATTTTAGAGAGGAAGGGAGAGGGATAGAGAGATAGAAACAACAATGATGAGAATCATTGATTGGCTGCCTCCTGCACGCCCCCCACTGGGGATCGAGTCCACACCCCAGGCATGTGTCCTTGGCTGGAATCAAACCCTTGACCCTTTAGTCTACAGACGACCCTCTATCCATTGAGCAAAACCAGCTAAGGCTAATCTTTTAAAATTTATGATTATAAGCTAAGAGGACTGCGGGAAAGTCATTAAACCTATTAGAATTCATAATGATACACCAGTGAATTATTAAGGAATGTTTATAAACCACTTGAAATTCATGTAAATAGAGCCTTCATATGTGCAGGGCAGTATTAATAAATGAGAATTAGCGTTCCAAAATCTTTGGAATGAGTTTGAGAGTGTTTACACTCATAATTCCACATGAATGAGTTAGCGTTTTGGGAAGAATGTGTTTTAAAAATTTAAAATATCCTGTTTTTAAAACCAATAATACATTAAAGAAGTGATTTCAACAGAATTCACAAGGATAGAAAGGAAGTGTTTAAAAAAGTGATTTAAAACCCAGCATAAACATAAATCTAGCCTTAATATCTGTATGGTCGTGTTAAAACATTCGTACTTTCCATTCAATCGGTGGTGCAATGGGTAGGATAGTGTTTTACATACATAATTCAGGCTCAATGAGTTGGCGTTTGTGGAAGAGTGTTGTTAAAATAACTTGAAATTCAGTATAATAGACCAGGAAATAGTTTGAATGTGTATAAAATACTTGGAATACATATAAATAGAGCCTTAATATCTGTAGGGCTGTGTACAGTCACTGAGAATTCACTTTCAAACAGCTGTGAAATGAGTAGAATATAAGCTCAGAGAATTGCTTTAACGTCGTTAAAATGATTAGAATTAACACGGATATACAGTGAATTAATAATGAATGTGATGAACTACTTGGAATACATGTAAATAAAGCCTTCATATGTGCAGGGCAGTATTAAATCAATGAGGATAGCGTTCCAACAGCTATGAAATGGGTTGCAGAGTGTTTACTTTCATAATTCCACCTGAATAAGTTAGCATTTTGGGAAGAATGTGTTTTACAAATTTAAAACTTCCTGTTTATAAAACCAAGAAAACTGTAAAGAAGTGTTTTCATCAGAACACAAGGATAGACCAGGGAAATGATTAGAAAATTGATTAAAAAAACTAGCAGAAATGTAAATAGAGACTTAATGTCTGGAAGGGAGTGATAAAACATTAGGATTTTGCCTATAAGCAGTTGTGCAATGGGCAGGATTGTGTTTTAAATTCCTAATTCCTGCTCAATGAGTTAACGTTTTTGGAAGAATGAGGTGAAAATAACTTGAAATTCACTATAATAAACCAGTGAAATAGTATGAATGTGTATGAACCACTTGTTATAAATAGAGTCTTAATATCTGTAGGAAAGTGTAAAATCACTGAGATTTCAAGTTTAAACAGCTGTGAAATGAGTAGAATAGTGTTAAAATTCATCATTCCCGCACATTTAATTGGCAATTTTTTAAAAAGGTGGTTTAATCTTTTAAAATTTATGATTATAAGTGCAGAGAACAGCCCTAAAGTCTTCAAATAAATTCGAATTCACCATTATAGACAAGTGATTTAGTAACGAATGTGTATGAACCACTTGGAATACATGTAAATAGAGCCTTCATATGTGTAGGGCAGTATTAAATCAATGAGAATTAGCGTTCCAACAGCTTTGAAATGGGTTGGAGAATGTTTACATTTGTAATTTCTCCTGAATGAGTTTGTGTTTTTGGAAGTATGTGTTCTACAAATTTCAAAAATGCCTGTTTGTAATACCAAAAATCTGTAAACAAGTTTTTCCAACAGAAATCACAAGCATAGATGAGGGTAGTGACTAGACATGTGATTGAAAATCCTAGAACACATGTCAATAGAGCCTTAATATCTGTAAGTTTGTGTTAAAACAGTAGGATTTTGCCTTCAAACGATTGTGTAATGGGTATGATTGTGTTTTACATTCCTAATTCTGGCTCAAGGAGTTGGCATTATTGGAAGAGTGTGGTTAAAATAACTTGAAATTCAGTAAAATAAACCAGTCAAATTGTATGAATGTTTATGATGCACTTGTTATACATAGAAATGGAGCCTTAATATCTGTAGGAAAGTGTTAAATCACTGAGAATTCAAGTACAAACAGCTGTGAAATAAGTAGAATAGTTTTAACATTCATAATTCCCAATCAGTTAAATGGCATTTATTAAAAAGGAGGTTAAATTTTTTAAAATTTATGATTATAAGCTCAGAGAAATGTCTGAAAGTCGATAAATTGATTAGAATTCACAAGGATAGATAGTAAATTAGTAAGGCATGTGTATGAAACGCTTGGAATACATGTAAATAGAGACCTACTCTCTGGGGGGCCGTGTTCAAACACTGTAAACTGACTTTAAACAGCTGTAAAATGAGGAATATACTGTTCACATTTATAATTCTCGTTCAATCAGTTAGCTTTTTAAAAGAAACCTACTTAAAATTCTTAAAAATTCAGACAGAACCTGGGCCAGACCTCTAAGCCCAGAGGGTCGGAGGGAGACCGCTTGGCAGACAGCCACGTCTCTTGGGACAGACACAGCCCCTGACTGTGGAAAGGAGTTCTGTGGGATTCCTGGCATTGGGATATTTGAGATTTGGATTCTGTGATTACAGAGGACTGAGCCTAAAGGGGGCAGCCTGAGGAGCTGACCAGATCATGCAGTGCTGGTAAGAGAGGAGCATTTCTGGGGCCGGCCGACATTTGTTTGTTTCTTTGTTTTCACTGAACCCTGCTCATAGGACAGTTCAGATACAGACACTCACCTGTGCTGAAGAGAGGGAGAAGGTGCCGATGAGTGGAATCTGGGGAGAGGCTGAGGAGAGAGGGGGAGCCAGGAGAGGTGACAACGAATTGAGTGCTGAGATACCCCTGGGCCCAGGACTTGGGCAGCCATTCTCTCCGGAGGGTGGAATTCCTCCCCCCACCCCCCAGGCAAGGAGCACAGCCACACCCAGATTCCACCCTCTACGAGATAAAGGATTAAAATAATCTGATTAGTCCCTGGGAGTTACCAGGGTCTGGCCTATAGAGGGACTTTCAGTCCCACCAACAACACAGAGCAGGGTAACATTTATTTAAGAACCAGCTCTGGGCAGTTGCCCTCCCCAAACTAGTTTTAAGTGCAATAGAAAAAAATAAACCCTTGCTGCTGGGTAAAGAAGCCGTATAGCCTCAGAGGCCAACACCAAAACACTGCCACCCAGAGGCTGAGCCACAAACCGACTCTTAGGTGAACACAAATTAAGGCAGTCTGGATCACAAATACGGCCTGGTTTAAAATCAGGACTGTGATTTACAACACGGAGGAACAGTGTATTGCAGGGAAATTCAACACTCTCCTGAATACCTGGCAGGACTAAGGTGAGCCAGGCTGAAGTGTAGAAGAACCGAAAGACCTTTACTACTGCAAATTTTTTTTTCTTTTTTCGCCTTTTAACTAAGAAACCAATTTGTTTTCCTTTTTCTTCTTTTCCCATCACCTGATTTTACCCTTTTAATTACTACATTTTTATTTTTAACCATTATTATTACTGCTACCATTTTACCATTTTTTAAAGTGCCATTTTATTTTCTCTCTCTTTTTTTTAATTTTTTTTTTATTTCGGGAGTAGTATTCTCCATTCTATTTTCATCATTCCTTTAGCATCAATTTTCCCTACCTCAATTTTACCTCTATGCTAAAACCCTCTTACTCACTTTTCCCCTTATGGTGTCCTGTTTCTCTTACCTTATTCCTGCTTTAGATTTTCCCTATTCCCTCTTTTTACCCCCTGTCTAATTTCACCCTACTTATATATCCTATTTCCAATCCACCGCTCTAAATCCTTATACACCTATACCTTATCCTTCCTCAATATCCAAATATTTTTTCTCTTATCTTTCTATTCTTTTCTTGCTGTTTGCTTGATTGTTGAATATATTGTTTTTTTGTTTGTCTGTGGTTTTTTTTTTGCTCATTTTGTTTTGTGTTTTTTTCTTTTCTTTTTTAGGACTGGTTGTGAAGTTGTTTTTCTTTTTCTTTATCTTTTTTTCCCCTCCCTCCCCTCCCCCATCCCCCAGCTATTTTTGTGCTTCTGTTTTCCCTTGCCTCTCTTGATATCATTGGTTGTTCATAGTTTGCATTCATCTCCAGGGTTCTGTTGCTGGAATTTGTTGGGATTAGTGGCAGTTCTATAGGAGTTTTCTCCTCATACAAATAGTCTCTCCCCCTCTTCTACTTCATTCTCTCTTTTTGCTCTTTTTTTCCCCCTCTTTTTTCCCAATTTCATTTTTTCACTTCTTTTTTGTTTTTTTTTTCTTATTTTTCTTTTCTTTTCCTTTTTCTCTTTTATCTTTTTCTCTTCTTTCCTCCTTATCCCCTAATTCTCTTAATTCGAGCGGTCACCTTTATTTGGGGTTATTAATATAGTTAATATATTTGTGTTCAGTGCCTGGTACGTTGTCCCTTGTTGTGTTGTATTTTGTGCCTTTAAATCAATGCAGTAGATCCAAGCAAAGGCAGCCTCTTGATCACCACACCCTCTGTCTGAGGAACAGCAGCTGTATGTGAAGCCTCCCCCCACCAGCCAGAAGAGCAACCACAGCTGTGAACAGCACCCACCAGAGGAGCTGCTGGCAACTGAGGAGCAGCTGCTACCGCAACCACCCAAGGAGCAACCACAGCCCAAGGAGCCACTGCCACCCAGGGAGCAGCCACTGAATGACTCAACATCTAGATATGTCAGTGAGATCAAACATGAGCAGGCAAAGAAACCCCCAAAGGAAAGAAAAGGAGGACTCACCAGAAAAGCAGCTAAGTGAGACAGAAGCATGTAACATGACAGAAAAACAATTCAGAATAAGGGTCCTAGTGTGCATAAACCGGATGGAGGAAAAAATCAACAACATATGCAAGAAGCAAGATGAAACATATGAAAAAATCAATAACATATGAAAGACTCAAGAAGAAATGAAGAGCGATATAGCTGCAATAAAAAACACCATTGAAAGCAAGAACAGTAGACGAGGAGAAGCTGAGGACCGAATTAGTGAACTAGAAGACAAGGAAGCAAAAAACACCCAAACTGTACTGCAATTGGAGAAAAAAATTAAAAGACAGGAGGAGAGCCTAAGGGAGCTTTGGGACAACATGAAATGAAACAACATACAAATAATAGGGGTGCCAGAACAACAGAAAGAGGAACAAGGGTTAGAAAACCGACTCGAAGAAATAATATCAGAAAACTTCCCTGAGGTGGGGAAGAAAAAAGTCACACAAGCACAGAGTCCCAAACAAGATGAACCCGAAAAGACCCACACCAAGACACATCATAATTACCATGGCAAATGTTCAGGACAAAGAGAGAATCTTACAGGCTGCAAGAGAGAGACGGAAAGTTACATACAAGGGATCTCCCATTAGATTATCAAATGATTTCTCAACAGAAACACATCAGGCCAGAAAAGAATGGATGGAAATTTACAAAGTGATGCAAAGCAAAGGACTGAATCCAAGAATACTCTATCCAGCAAGGCTATCATTCAAATTTGAAGGGGAAATAAGAAGCTTCATAGACAAAAAAAAGGTTAAGGGAGTTTATCACCACCCAGCCAGCAATGCAAGAAATGCTAAAGGGAGTGGTGTAAAAAGAAATAAAAAGCTCTTAAAGAAAACAGCCACACACAAAAAAAGAAATGGCTACAAACAAGTACCTTTCAATAATAACTTTAAACGTAAATGGACTAATTGCTCCAACCAAAAGACATCGAGTGGCTGAATGGATAAAAAAAACATGACCCATACACCTGCTGTCTACAAGAGACCCACCTCATTAGAAGGGACTCACACAGACTGAAAGTGAAGGGTTGGAAAAATATCTTTCAGGCAAATGGAAAGGAAAAGAAAGCTGGGGTAGCAATACTTATATTGGACAAAATAGACCTCAAAGTAAAGGCCATAACCAGAGATAAGGAAGGCCACTTCATAATACTAAAGGGATCAATACAACAAGAGGATATAACCCTGGTAAACATATATGCACCCGATGCAGAAGCACCCAAATACATAAAAAATCTCCTGGAAGATATCAAAGGAGAGATCAACAACAATACAATCATAGTAGGGGACTTTAATACACCACTGACATCACTGGATAAGTCCTCTAGACAAACAATGAGAAAAGAAATAGCAATCCTAAATGACTCACTAGATCAGATGGACTTAATAGACATCTTCAGAACACTTCACCCCAAAGCCACAGAATATACATTCTACTCAAATGCTCTTGGGACAGATTCAAAAATAGACCACATATTGGGTCACAAGCAAAGTCTCCACAAATTCAAGAAGATTGAAATCATAAAAAGCATCTTCTCAACCATGATGGCATAATATTAGAAATAAACTACAATAAAAACAACCCAAAATACTCAAACACTTGGAAGCTGAATAGCATGTTATTAAATATTGATTGGGTTACCAATGAGATCAAAGAAGAAATTAAAAACATCCTGGACACTAATGACAATGAAAACACAACAATCCAAAACCTATTTGACACAATGAAAGCAGTCCTGAGAGGAAAGTTCATAGCTCTACAGGCCTATCTCAAAAAACAAGACAAAATGGTAATAAATCATCTAACTTGACAACTCAAAGAATTGGAATGAGAGCAACAAGAAAACCACAGAGTGAGCAGAAGGAAGGAGATAATAAAGATTAGAGCAGAAATAAATGACATAGAGACCAAAAAGATAATACAGAAAATCAATGAAACCAAGAGCTGGTTCTTTGAAAGGATAAACAAGATTGACAAACCTCTAGCCAGGCTCACCAAGAAGCAAAGAGAGAGGACCCAAATAAACAAAATCAGAAACGATAGAGGCGAAATAACAACAGACCCCACAGAAATACAAATGATTGTTAAAAAATACTATGGACAGCTCTACTCCAACAAACTAGACAACCTGCAGGAAATGGACAAATTCCTAGAAAAATACAACATTCCAAAACTCAATCAGGAAGAATCTAAAAATCTCAATAGGCCAATAACTATGGAAGAAATTGAAGCAGTCATCAAAAAGCTCCCAGCAAACAAAAGCCCAGGACCAGATGGCTTCACAGGGGAGTTTTACCAAACATTCAAGGAAGAACTAAAACCTATCCTCCTCAGACTATTACAAAAAATTCAAGAGGAAGGAACACTTCCAAGCTCATTCTATGAAGCCAGCATCACGCTAATACCAAAACCAGGTAAAGACAACACAATGAAAGAAAATTACAGGCCAATATCCCTCATGAACATAGATGCCAAAATCCTCAACAAAATCTTAGCAAATCGGATCCAGCAGTACATCAGAAAGATCATACACCATGACCAAGTAAGATTTATTCCAGGGATGCAAGGATGGTACAATATCCGAAAATCAATAAATGTGATACATCACATAACCAAATTGAAAGAAAAAAACCACATGGTCATATCAATTGATGCAGAAAAAGCATTCGACAAAATCCAACACCCATTTTTGATAAAAACTCTCAGAAAGTTGGGAGTAGAAGGATCATGCCTCAACATAATAAAAGCCATATATGACAGGCCCACAGCCAACATCATACTCAATGGACAAAAACTAACACCATTTCCCCTAAGAACAGGAACAAAACAGGAATGCCCACTCTCACCACTCCTGTTCAACATAGTATTGGAAGTTTTAGCCATTGCAATTAGACAAGAAGAAGAAATAAAAGGCATCCAAATTGGAAAAGAGGAAGTAAAACTGTCCTTATTTGCAGACGACATGATATTATACATACAAAACCCAAGAGACTCCATCAAAAAGCTACTAGACTTAATACATGACTTTGGCAAAGTAGCAGGATACAAAATTAACCCCAAGAAATCTGAGGCATTTCTATACACCAATAGTGATCTTTCAGAAAGAGAGATTAGAAAAACAATTCCATTTACCATCGCACCAAAAAAATTAAGATACCTAGGAATAAACTTAACTAAAGAGGTAAAAGACCTCTACTCAGAAAACTACAGGACGTTGAAAAAAGAGATAGAGGAAGACATAAACAGATGAAAGAACATACCGTGTTCATGGATTGGTAGAATCAACATCATTAAAATGTCCATAGTCCCCAAAGTAATCTATAAATTCAACGCACTTCCTATCAAAATACCAACGGCATACTAAAGATATAAACTTTTGAACAATAATAGATACAAAGGCAGAGCTGCCTCACACAGATTGTCGAACTCCAGCGGGAAGGCCGGGGAGGGTTGGGGAGGCAGGAGGGAGGGGGGTAAGAGCTTAACCAAAGGACTTGTATGCATGCATATAAGCATAACCAATGGACATAGACACTGCGGGGTAGGGGAGGCCAGGGGATTGTCAAAGGCAGGGGAAAAAAGGACACATATGTAGTACTCTTTGTAATACTTTAAGCAATAAAGAAATTTAAAAAAAATTAAATTAAATTAAATTAAATTAAAAAAAATAAAATTCTTAAAAATTCAAATCTATAGACATAACAGTGTAACTTAGACTGAAGCTCTTAGAAATCAAAATGATAGAATGAAGAATTGTACAAGATGGTATCTGAAATGCTAGGAATACATGTAAATAGAGCCTAACTCTCTGAGGGGCCATATTCAAACATTGAAAGCTCTCATAGAATAGCTGTGAAGTCACAACTAGACTGATTACATTTCTATTTCTGGTTCAGGGAGTTGGCTTTTTTATAAAACCCGGCATAAAAGCCTTACAAACTCAAGTCTATAAAGCTCAGAACACTGTGTTAGTAAGGTTAAAACTCTTAGAAGTCAAAATGATAGAATTTGGAATTGTATGTGAATGTATCTGAAACACTAGTAATACATGTAAATACAGCCTTACTGTCGGAGGGTCCTATTCAGACACTTAAAACTGACTTTCAAACAGCTGTTAAATGACCAATATACTATTTACATTTATAATTCCATTTCAATGAGTTGGCATTTTTATAGGAATGTGTAGAAAACCTTAAAATTCAAATCTATAGACTTGAAAACCCTATGTTAGTTAAACTGAAACTTTTAGAAATCAAAATGATAAAATCCGGAATTGTATAGGAAGGTCTCTGAAACACTAGGAATACATATAAATAGAGCCTTACTCTCTGTGGGGCCGTGTTCAAACACTCAAAGCTCTCATATAAACAGCTGTGAAGTCATGAGGATACTGATTACATATCTATTTCCGGTTCAAGAAGTTGATGTTTTTTAAAAAAACCTGGCATAAAAGCCCTAAAAATTCAAGTCTATAGAGCTCAGAACACTATGTTAGTTAGATTAAAACTCTAAGAAGCGAAAATGATAGAACCTGGAATTGTATGGGAATGTATCTGAAACGCTAGGAATACATGTAAATACAGCCTTACTGTCTGGGGGGCCGTGTTCACACACAGAAAACTAATTTTCAAGCAGCTATGAAATGACGAATATACTCTGACCTTTATAATTGCGGTTCAATCAGTTGGTTTTTTGAAAGAAACATACTTAAAACCCTTAAAATTCAAATCTATAGACATCTGAACACTATGTTAGTTAGACTGAAACTCTTAGATATAAAAATGACTTAATCCAGAATTGTATAGGAAGGTATATGAAACTCTAGGAATACATGTTAATACAACCTTACTGTTGATGGGGCCATGTTCAAACTCTGAAAACTGACTTTCAAACAGCTGTGAAATGATGAGTATACAGTTTACATTTATAAATCAATTTCAATGAGTTGTCATTTCTATAGGAACTTGTTTAAAAACCATAAGAATTAAAGTCTATAGACCAGGGGTCCACAATCTATGGTCCGTGGGCCACATGCAAATACAAATATTGTATTTATTCCCCTTTTTCTATTTTTTACTTCAAAATAAGATATGTGCCGGGTGCATAGGAATTTGTTCATAGTTTTTTTAAAAACTATACTCCAGCCATGCAACGGACTGCGGGACAGCAAACTGGCCCCCTGTTTAAAAAGTTTGAGGTGCCTGCTATAGACCTAAGAATCCTATGTTTGTTCGACTGAAAAACTTAGGTTCACATTGAAAGAACTCGGAATTGTATAGGATTGGACCTGAAACGCTAGGAATTCATGTATATAGAGCAGGGGTGGGCAAACTTTTTGACTCGAGGGCCACAATGGGTTCTTAAACTGGACTGGAGGGCCGGAACAAAAGCATGGATGGAGTGTTTGTGTGAACTAATATAAATTCAAAGTAAGCATCATTCCATAAAAGGGTACGGTCTTTTTCTTTCTTTTTTTTTTTTTTAGTTTTATTCATTTCAAACTGGCCGGATCCGGCCCGAGGGCCATAGTTTGCCCACGGCTGATATAGAGGCTTACTCTCTGTGGGGCCGTGTTCAGACACTGAAAGCTCTCGTATAAACAGCTGTGAAGTCACAAGGACACTGATTACATTTCTATTTCCAGTTCAGGGTGTTGCTGTTTTTATAAAACTTGGAATAAAAGCCTTGAAAATTTAAGTCTATAGAGCTAAAACACTGTTAGTTAGATTAAAACTCTAAGAAGTCAAAATGAGAGAACCTAAAATTGTATGGGAATGTATCTGAAACACAAGGAATACATGTAAATACAGCCTTACTGTCGAGGGGGCCTTGTTCAAACTCTGAAAACAGACTTTCAAACAGTTGTGAAATGACGAGTATACTGTTTATATTTCTAAATCCGTTTCAATGAGTTGGCATTTCTATAGGAACTTGTTTAAAAACCATTAGAATTCAAGTCTATAGGCCTAAGAACCCTATGTAAGTTAGACTGTAACCCTTAGGAGTCAAAATGATAGACCCCGGAATTGTATAGGAATGTATCTGAAAAGCTGGTAATACATGTAAATAGAGCCTTACTCTCTGTGGGCCATGTTCAAACACTGAAAGCTCTCATAGAAACAGCTGTAAAGTCACAAGGACACTCATTACATTTCTATTTCTGGTTCAGGGAGTTGGCTTTTTTATAAAACCCAGCATAAAAGCCTAAAAATTCAAGTCTATAGAGCTGAGAACACTATGTTTGTTAGATTAAAACTCTTAAAAGTCAAAATTATAGAACCTAGAATTGTATGGGAATGTATCTGAAATGCTAGGAATGCATGTTTATAAAGTTTGAGGAGCCTGCTATAGACCTAAGAACCCGATGTTAGTTAGACTGAAACTCTTAGGGTCAAAATGATAGAACCCGGATTTTATAGGCATGGATCTGAAATGCTTGGAATACATGTAAATACAGCCTTACTGTCGACAGGGCCATGTTCAAAGACTAAAAACTGACTTTCAAACAGCTGTGAAATGACAAGTATACTGTTTACACTTATAATACTGGTTCAATGAGTTGGCATTTTTATAGGAAGTTGTTTAAAACAAATAAGAATTCAAGTCTATAGACCTGAGAACACAATGTTAGTTAAAATGAAACTCTTAGAAGTCAAAATGATAGAACCCAGTATTGTGTAGGAACGTAACAGAAACGCTAGGAATACATGTAAATAGGGCCTTACTCTCTGTGGGGCCGTGTTCAAACACTGAATGCTCTCAAAGAAACAGCTGTGAAGTCAGGAGGATACTGAATACATTTCTCTTTCCAGTTCAGGGAGTTGGTGTTTGTATAAAACCCGGCATAAAAGCATGAAAATTCAATTCTATAGAGCTCAGAACACTATGTTAGTTAGACTAAAACTCTTAGAAGTCAAAATGATAGAACCTAGAATTGTATGGGAATGTGTCTGAAACGCTTGGAATACATGTAAGTACAGCCTTACTGTCTACGAGGTTGTGTTCTGACACTGAAAATTCACTTTCAAACAGCTGTGAAATGACGAGTATACTGTTTACATTTATAAATCCGTTTCAATGAGTTGGCATTTCTATAGGAACTTGTTTAAAAACCATAAGAATTCAAGTCTATAGAACAGGGGTCCTCAAATGACGGCCCGTGGGCCACATGCAAATACAAATATTGTATTTGTTCCCATTTTGTTTTTTACTTCAAAATAAGATATGTGCAGTGTGCATAGGAATTTGTTCATATTTTTTTAAAAACTATATTCTGGCCCGCCTACGGTCTGAGGGACAGTGAACTGGCCCCTTGTTTAAATAGTTTGAGTAGCCTGCTATAGACCAAAGAACCTGATGTCAGTTAGGCTGAAACTCTTAGGGTCAAAATGATAGACCCTGGAATTTTATAGAAACAGATCTGAAATGCTAGGAATACATGTAAATACAGCCTTACTGTTGACGGGGCCATGTTCAAACACTGAAAACTGACTTTAAAACAGCTGTGAAATGACGAGTATACTGTTTACATTTATAATACCAGTTCAATGAGGTGGCATTTTATAGGAAGTTGTTTAAAACAAATAAGAATTCAAGTCTATAGACCTGAGAACATAATGTTAGTTAGAATGAAACTCTTAGAAGTCAAAATGATAGAACCGGGTATTGTATAGGAACAGATCTGAAACGCTAGGAATACATGTAAATAGGGCCTTACTCTCTGTGGGGCCGTGTTCAAACACTGAAAGCTCTCGTAGAAACAGCTGTGAAGTAAAGACTGTACTGATTATATTTCTATTTCCGGTTCGGGGAGTTGTTGTTGTTATAAAATCCGGCATAAAATTCTTAAAAATTCAAGTCTATAGAGCTCAGAACACTATGTTAGTTAGATTAAAACTCTCAGAAATTGAAATGATACAACTTAGAATTGTATTGGAATGTATCTGAAATGCTAGGAAACCTGCAAATACTTCCTTCCTGTCTTCCGTGCCATGTTCAGACACCGAAAACTGCTTTCAAAAAGCTGTGAAATGACAAATATACTGTTTACATTTATAATTATGGTTCAATCAGTTAGCTTTTTATTTTTTTTAATTTTTTTTCTTTTTTTTTTTATTCTGGGATTTATTTACCTTCTATAGCTGTCACTGGAGCTGAGAGCCGGTTCCAGCTCTGAAGCCCAGCTCCAGCTCTGAGGCTGTGGCTGGCTGAAAGCAGGTATCTGGGGTTTGTTTAACTTCTATAATTGAAACATTGTTGCTTCCAGAGCTGGGCCGCGGCAGGCGGGGAACCTTGGCTTCCTCCATCACTGCAGCAAGCAAGCCTCCTGTTCACTTCCAATCAGTTAGCTTTTTAAAAGAAACCTGGTTGCAACCCTTTAAAATTCAAATCAATAGACCTCAGAACACTTTGTGAGTTAGACTGAACCTCTAAAAAATCAAAATGATAGAATCCGGAATTGTATAGGAAGGTATCTGAAACGCTAGGAATACATGTAAATAGAGCCTTCCTCTCTGTGGGGCCGTGTTCACTGAAAGCTCTCATAGAAACGGCTGTTTAGACATGAGGATACTGATTACATTACAATTTCCCATTCAAGGAGTTGACATTTTTATAAAACCCAGCATAAAAGCTTTAAAAATTCAAGTCTATAAAGCTCAGAACAGTGTGTTAGTTAGATTAAAACTCTTCAAAATCAAAATGATAGAACCTAGAATTGTATGGGAATGTATCTGAAATGCTAGGTGTACATGTAAGTACAACATTACAGTCGACGGGGCCGTGTTCAAACTCTGAAAACTGACTTTCAAACAGCTGTGAAATGACGAGTATACTGTTTACATTTATAATAGCGGTTCAATGAGTTGGCATTTTTATAAAAAGTTGTTTAAAACAAATAAGAATTCAAGTCTATAGACCTGAGAACACAATGTTAGTTAGAATGAAACTCTTAGAAGTCAAAATGATAGAACCCGGTATTGTATAGGAACGGGTCTGAAACACTAGGAATACATGTAAATAGAGCCTTACTATCTGTGTGTGGCCATGTCCAAACACTAAAATCTCTCATAGAAACAGATGTGAAGTCATGATCTTACTGATTACATTTCTATTTCCGGTTCAGGGAGTTGGTGTTTTTAGACAACTCGTCATAAAATCTTAAAATTCAAGTCTATAGAGCTCAGAACACTGTTAGTTAGAATGAAACTCTTAGAAATCAAAATAGTAGATCCTAGAATTGTATGGGAATGTATCTGAAATGCTAGGAAACCTGTAAATACTGCCTTCCTGTCTGCAGGGCAGTGATCAGACACGAAAAATGACTTTCAAACAGCTGTGAAATGATGAGTATACTGTTTACATTAAAAAATCCGTTTCAATGAGTTGACATTTCTATAGGAAATTGTTTAAAAACCATAAGAATTCAAGTCTATAGAACAGGGGTCCTCAAATGATGGCCTGCGGGCCACATGCAAATACAAATATTGTATTTGTTCCCATTTTGTTTTTTACTCCAAAATAAGGTATGTGCAGTGTGCATAGGAATTTGTTAATATTTTTTTAATACTATATTCCAGCCCACCTACTGTCTGAGGGACAGTGAAATGGCCCACTGTTAAAATAGTTTGAATAGCCTGCTATACACCTAAGAACCCAATGTCAGTTAGACTGAAACTCTTAGGGTAAAAATGATAGACCCCAGAATTTTATAGGAACAGATCTGAAATGCTAGGGATACATGTAAATGCAGCCTTACTGTCAATGGGGCCATGTTCAAACACTGAAAACTGACTTTCAAACAGCTGTGAAATGATGAGTATACTGTTTACATTTATAATACCGGTACAATGAGGTGGCATTTTAATAGGAAGTTATTTAAAACAAATTAAAATTTAAGTCTATAGACCTGAGAACATAATGTTAGTTAGAATGAAACTCTTAGAAGTCAAAATGACAGAACCCGGTATTGTATAGGAACGGATCTGAAACGATGGAATACATGTAAATAGGGCCTTACTCTCTATGGGGCCGTGTTCACACACTGAAAGCTCTCATAGACACAGCTGTGAAGTCAAGACCGTACTGATTATATTTCGTTTTCCTGTTCGAGCAGTTGTTGTCTTTATAAAATACGGCAAAAAATCCTTAAAAATTCAAGTCTGGAGAGCTCAGAACACTATGTTAGTTAGACTAAAACTCTTAGAAATCAAAATGATACAACCTAGAATTGTATTGAAATGTATCTGAAAAGCAAGGAAACCTGCCAATACTGCCTTCCTGTCTTCCGTGCCATGTTCAGACATTGAAAAAAATGCTTTCAAACAGCTGTGAAATGACAAATATACTGCTTACATTTATAATTATGGTTTAATCAGTTAGCTTTTTAAAAGAAACCTGGTGGCAACCCTTTAAAATTCAAATCTATAGACCTCAGAACACTATGTGAGTGAGAAAGCTGTGAAATGACGAAAATACTGATAATGTTTACAATTCCGGCTAAATTTCTTAGCATTTTTCCGAATAAAGTGCTTGCAGACATTAAGAATTACTATTTATAGAGGTCAGAATTTGTGTCTAAAGCCTTTAAATGAAGACAATACAGTTCACATTTACAATTGAGGTTGAATTGGCTCCTGTTTTTAGAATGATACAGTTTAAATCCTGAAGATTCATGTATATATTTCTAAGAAAACTGACTCATTTTGCTAAATCTCTTCAAAGACACAATGACAATACATGGAAATGATCAGGAACGTGTAAGAAACACTTGAAATATAAGTACACGTAGGCATACCATGTTTATGGCCTTGTTCAATCAACGAGATTAGAGGAAGAAAGCTGTGAAATGACGAGAATACTGATAATGTTTACAATTCCGGCTAATTTTCTTAGCTATTTCCAAAGAAAGGGCTTTCGGACATTAACAATTACTATTTATAGAGCTCAGAATTTGTGTATAGAGCCTTTAAATGAAGAGAATACTGTTTGTATTTAGAGTTTAGTCTGGTTTGTCTGGCGTGTTAGGAATGAAACAGTTTAATTCCTGAAGATTCATGAATATACATCTAGGGAAACTGTCTCATTTTGGAAAAAATTTTAAATACACAATGATAGTCCAGAGAAATGAGTAGAAATGTGTAAGAAACACTTGAAATACAAGTAAATAGAGTCATACTATCATTATGGCCGTGTTCAATCACCGAGATTAGAGGTAGAAAGCTGTGAAATGATGAGAATACTGATAATGTTTGCAATTCCGGCTAATTTACCTGGCGTTTTTCTGAAGAAAGTGCTTTCAGACATTAAGAATTGCCATTTATACAGCTCAGAATTTGTGTATAAAGCCTTTAATTGAAGAGAATACTGTACATATTTACAATTGAGGCTGAATTAGCTGCTGTTTTTAGAATGATACAGTTTAAATCCTGAAGATTCATGTACATATTTCTAAGAAAACTGTCTCATTTTGGTAAAACTCTTCAAAGACACAATGACAGTACATGGAAATGATTAGGAACGTGTAAGAAACACTTGAAATATAAGTAAATGTAGCCATACTATCTTTATGGCCGTGTTCAATCACGGATATTAGGGGTGGAAAGTTGTGAAATGATGAGAATACTGATAATGATTACAATTCTGGCTAATTTTCTTAGGTTTTTCTGAAGAAAGTGTTTTCAAACATTAGGAATTACTATTTATAGAGCTCAGATTTTGTGTATAAATCCTTGAAATGAAGATAGTACTGTTTGTAATTACAGGTAAGTGTGAATTGGCTGGCGTTTTTTGAATGAAACAGTTTAAATCCTGAAGACTCATGTATATAACTCAAGGAAAACTGTCTCATTTTGGCAAAACTTTTAAATACACAATGACAGTACATGGAAATGATTAGGAACGTGTAAGAAACACTTGAAATATAAGTATATGGAGCCATACCATCTTTAAGGCCGTGTTCAATCACTGAGATTAGAGGAAGAAAGCTGTGAAATGATGAGAATACTGATAATGTTTACAATTCTGGCTAATTTTCTTACCTTTTTTCTGAAGAAAGTGCTTTCAAACATTTAGAATTACTATATATAGCGCTCATAACTTGTGTCTAAACCCTTTAAATGAAGAGGACACTGTTCATATTTACAATTGAGGTTGAAATGTCTGGTGTATTTAGACTGAAACAATTAATTCCTGAAGATTCATGTATATACCTCACGGAAAACTGTCTCATTTTTGTAAAAATTTTAAATACATAATGATAGTCCAGCGAAATGATTAGAAATGTGTAAGAAACACAAGAAAAACAAGTAAATAGAGGTATGCTATCATTACGGCCATTTCAATCACAGAAATTGGAGGTAGAAAGCTGTGAAATGATGAGAATACTGATAATGTTTACAATTCCGGCTAATTTTCTTAGCATTTTCCCAAGAAAGTCCTTTCATACATTAAGAATTACTATTTATGGAGCGCAGAATTTGTGTCTAGAGCCTTTAAATGAAGAGAATACTGTTTGTATTTACAATTTAGTCTGATTTCTCTGGCGTTTTAGGAATGAAACAGTTTAATTCCTGAAGATTAAGGTATATACCTCTAGGAAAACGGTTTCATTTTTGTAAAACTTCTAAATAAATAATGATAGCACAGCGAAATGATTAGAAATGTGTAAGAAACACAAGAAAAACAAGTAAATAGAGCCATGCTATCATTATGGCCGTGTTCAATCAGGGATATTAGAGGTACAACGCTATGAAATCACAAGAACACTGATAATGTTTACAATTCCGGCTGATTTACCTGGCGTTTTTCTGAAGAAAGTGCTTGCAAACATTTGGAATTACTATATATAGCGCTCATAATTTGTGTCTAAAGCCTTTAAATGAAGAGAAAACTGTTCATATTTACAATTGAGGCTGAATTGCCTGGCGTTTTTAGACTGAGACAGTTTAAATCCTGAAGATTCATGAACATACATCTAGGAAAACTGTCTCATTTTGCTAAAACTTTTAAATACACAATGATAGTCTAGCGAAATGAGTAGAAATGTGTAAGAAACACTTGAAATACAAGTAAATAGAGCCATACTATCATTATGGACCTGTTCAAACACCGAGATTAGAGGTAAAAGTTGTGAATGACAAGATTACTGATAATGGTACAATTCTGGCTATCTTACTTGGTGTTTTTCTTAAGGAAGTTCTTTCAAACATGAAGAACTCCCATTATAGAGCTCAGAATTTGTGTATGAAGCCTTTAAATAACGAGAATACTGTTCATATTTACTATTCTGGGTGAATTGGCTGGAATTTTTTGAATGAAGCAGTATATATCCTGAGGATTCATGTATATATTTCTAAAAAACTATCTCATGTTTGTAAAACTGTTAAAATACACAATGATTGTACATGGAAATGATTAGAAACATGTGAAAACCATTGAAATACAAGTAAATACAGCGATAATTTCCTTAAGGCGCTGTTCAAACACCGAGATTAGATGTATAAAGCTGTGACATGACGAGAATACTGATAATGATACAATTCTGTCTAACGTACTTGGCGTTTTTTTGAAGAAAGTTCTTTCAAAAATGAAGAATTGCCATTTATAGAGCTCAGAATTTGTGTATGAAGCCTTTAAATAAAGAGAATACTGTTTATATTTACTATTTTGGCTGAATTGGCTGGAGTTTTTGAATGAAGGATTTGAAATCCTGAAGATTCATGTATATATTCTAAGAAAACTGTCTCATGTTGGAAAACTCTTAAAATACACAATTATTGTACATGGAAATGATTAGGAACTTGTGAAAACCCTTGAAATACAAGAAAATACAGCCATACTTTCGTTAATTCCCTGTTCAAACACAGGGATTAGAGGTATAAAGCTGTGAAATGACGACAATACTGCTAATGTTACAATTCTCGATAACTTACTTGGCGTTTTCCTGAAGAAAGTTCTTTCAAACATGAAGAATTGCCATTTAGAGCTCAGAATTTGTATATGAAGCCTTTAAATAAAGAGCATACTGTTCATATTTACTATTTTGACTGAAATGGCTGGAGTTTTTAGAATGAAGGAGTTTAAATCCTGAAGATTCACGTATATATTTCTAAGAAAACTCTCTCATGTTGGTAAAACTCTTAAAATACACAATGATTGTACATGGAAAAGATTAGAAACATGTGAAAACCCTTGAAACCCAAGTAAATACAGCCATAATTTTGTTAAGGTCCTGTTCAAACACTGAGACTAGAGGCATAAAGCAGTGAAATTACGAAAATACTGATATTGTTACAATTCTGGCTAACTGATTTGGCG
The DNA here is from genome assembly GCF_028538775.1 of Myotis yumanensis. Classification (NCBI taxonomy): domain Eukaryota; kingdom Metazoa; phylum Chordata; class Mammalia; order Chiroptera; family Vespertilionidae; genus Myotis; species Myotis yumanensis. Next base: position 71,904 of record NW_027223823.1, read on the forward strand.
TTTTTCTGAAGAAAGTTCTTTCAAACATGAAGAATTGCCATTTATAGACCTCAGAATTTGTGTTTGAAGCCTCTAAATAAAGAACATACTGTTCATATATACTATTTTGGCTGAATTGGTTGGTACATGGAAATGATTAGGAACGTTTAAAAGCACTTGAAATAAAAGTATATCGTGCCATAGTATCTTTATAGCATTGGTCAAACACCGAGATTAGAGGTATAATGCTGTAAAATGATGAGAATACTGGTAAATTTACAATTCCGGCTAATTTACTGGGCGTTTGTCTGAAGAAAATGCTTTCAAATATGAAGAACAGCCATTTATAAGGCTCAGATTTTGTGTATAAAGCCTTAAAATGAAGGGAATACTGTTCATATTTACAAATGAGGAAATAATGGCTGGCGTTTTTGGAATGAATCAGTTTAAACCATGATGATTCATGGATATATTTGTAAGAAAACTGCCACATTTCGGTAAAACTCTTAAAATACAAAATGACAGTACATGGAAATGATTAGGAACCTGTAGGGAACCCCTGAAATACAAGTAATTAGACCCATACTATCCTTATGGCCGTGTACAATTTTCGAGTTTCGGGGTAGAAAGCTGTGAATTGATGAGAATACTGGTAATGTTTACAATTCTGGCTCAGTTACATTGTTTTTTTTTCTGAAGAGAGTTCTTTCACACATTAAGAGTTCCTATTTAGACAGCTCAGGTTTTGTGTAAAAAACTTTTACATAAAGAGAATACTGTTTGTATTTAGCGTTGGGCCTGAATTGGCGGGAGTTTTTTGAGGGAAACAGTTTAAACCCTGAAGACTCGTGTATATAACTGTAAGAAATTGCCTATTTTTGGTAAAACTTTTAAATACACAGGAATAGTCCTGGGAAATGATGAGAAATGTGTAAGAAACACTTGAAATACCAGTACATAGAGCCATACTATCATTGTGGCCATGTTCAATCACCGAGATTAGAGGTATAAAGCTGTGTTAGGACCACTATTCTGTTAACATTTACAGATCCGGCGAATTTACTTGGAGTTTTTCTAAAGAAAGTTCTTTCAAACATTAAAAATTGCGGAATAAAGAGCTGAGAATTTGTATATAAAGCCTTTAAATGAATAGAATACTGTCCCTTTTTACAATTAAGGCTGAATAGGCAGGAGGTTTTTGAATGAATCAGTTTAAACCGTGATGATTCATGTATATATTTCTAAGAAAACTGCCGTATTTTGGTAAAACTCTTAAAATACACAATGACAGTACACGGAAATGATTAGGAACCTGTAGGAAACACCTGAAATATAAGTAATTAACCCATACTATCCTAATGGCTGTGTACAATTACCAAGATTAGAGGTTGAAAGTTTTGAATGGACGATAATACGGATAATGTTTACAATTCCTGCTCAATTTCTTGGTTTTTTTCGAAGAGAGTTCTTTCACACATTAAGAGTTACTATTTAGAGAGCTCAGGTTCTGTGTGAAAAGCTTTTAAATAAAGAGAATACTGTTTCTATGTACAAATGAGGCTGAATTGGGGGCAGTTTTTTGAATGAAACAGTTTAAACCGTGATGAATAATGTATATGTTTCTAAGAAAACTGTCTCATTTTGGTAACACTCTTAAAATACACAATGACAGTACATGGAAATGATTAGGAACCTGTAGAAAACACCTGAAATATAAGTAATTAACCCATCCTATGCTTATGGCTGTGTACAATTGCCGAGATTCGAGGTAGAAAGCTGTGAATTGACGAGAATACTGGTAATGTTTACATTTCCGGTTCAGTTACTTTGTTTTTTCCCCAAAGAATGTTCTTTCACACATTAAGAGGTACTATTTAGTGAACTCAGATTTTGTGTAAAAAGCTGTTAAATAAAGAGAATACTGTCTATTTACAAATGAGACTGAATTGGTAGGAGTTTTTTGAATAAAACAGTTTAAGCCTTGAAGATTCCTGTATATGTTTCTAGGCAAACTGTCTCATTTTGGTAAAACTCTTAAAATACACAATGTTAGTACATGGAAATGATTAGGTACCTTTAAAAGCACTTCAAATACGAGTAAATGGTGCAATACTATCTTTATGGAGGTGGTCAAACCCCGAGACTGAAGGTATAATGCTTTGAAATGACGAGAATACTGGTAAATTTACAATTCCGGCTATTTTACTGGGCGTTTTTTTGAAGAAAATGGTTTCAAATATGAAGAAAAGCCGTTTATAAAGCTGAGAATTTGTGTATAATGCCTTAAAATGAAGAGAATACTGTTCATATTTACAATTGAGGCTGTAATGGCTGGCGTTTTTGGAATGAAACAGTTTAAACCTTGATGATTCATGGATATATTTCCAAGAAAACTGCAGCATTTCGGTAAAACTCTTAAAATACACAAGAAGAGTACATGGAAATTATTAGGAACCTGTAGGAAACACCTGAAATATAAGTAATTAGACCAATACTATCCTTATGGCCGTGTACAATTGTGGAGTTTCGAGGTAGAAAGCTGTGAATTGACGAGAATACTGGTAATGTTTACAATTCCGGCTCAGTTAGTTTGTTTTTTTCTGAAGAGAGTTCTTTCACACATTAAGAGTTACTATTTAGTGAACTCAGATTTTGTGTAAAAAGCTGTTAAATAAAGAGAATACTGTTTCTATTTACAAATGAGACTGAATTGGTAGGAGTTTTTTGAATAAAACAGTTTAAGCCTTGAATATTCATGTATATGTTTCTAGGAAAACTGACTAATTTTGGTAAAACTCTTAAAATACACAATGTCAGTACACGGAAATGATTAGGAACCTGTAGAAAACACCTGAAATATAAGTAATTAACCCATCCTATCCTTATGGCTGTGTACAATTGCCGAGATTCGAGGTAGAAAGCTGTGACTTGACGAGAATACTGGTAATGTTTACAATTCTTGCTCAGTTACTTTGTTTTATCCCCAAAGAATGTTCTTTCACACATTAAGAGGTACTATTTAGTGAACTCAGATTTTGTGTAAAAAGCTGTTAAATAAAGAGAATACTGTCTATTTACAAATGAGACTGAATTGGTAGGAGTTTTTTGAATAAAACAGTTTAAGCCTTGAAGATTCCTGTATATGTTTCTAGGAAAACTGTCTCATTTTGGTAAAAATCTTAAAATACACAATGTTAGTACATGGAAATGATTAGGAACCTTTAAAAGCACTTCAAATACGAGTAAATGGTGCAATACTATCTTTATGGCCGTGGTCAAACCCCGAGATTAGAGGTATAATGCTTTGAAATGACGAGAATATTGGTAAATTTACAATTCCGGCTATTTTACTGGGCGTTTTTTTGAAGAAAATGTTTTCAAATATGAAGAAAAGCCATTTATAAAGCTGAGAATTTGTGTATAGTGCCTTAAAATGAAGAGAATACTGTTCATATTTACAATTGACGCTTTAATGGCTGGCGTTTTTGGACTGAAGCAGTTTAAACCTTGATGATTCATGGGTATATTTCCAAGAAAACTGCCGCATTTCGGTAAAACCCTTAAAGTATACAAGGACAGTACATGGAAATGATTAGGAACCTGTAAGCAACACCTGAAATATAAGTAATTAGACCCAAACTATCCTTATGGCCGTGTACAATTGTCGAGTTTCGAGGAAGAAAGCTGTGAATTGATGAGAATACTGGTAATGTTTACAATTCCGGCTCAGTTACTTTGTTTTTTTCTGAAGAGAGTTCTTTCACACATTAAGAGTTACTATTTAGTGAACTCAGATTTTGTGTAAAAAGCTGTTAAATAAAGAGAATACTGTTTCTATTTACAAATGAGACTGAATTGCTAGGAGTTTTTTGAATAAAACAGTTTAAGCCTTGCAGATTCATGTATATGTTTCTAGGAAAACTGACTAATTTTGTTAAAAGTCTTAAAATACACAATGTCATTACACGGAAATGATTAGGAACCTGTAGAAAACACCTGAAATATAAGTAATTAACCCATCCTATGCTTATGGCTGTGTACAATTGCCGAGATTCGAGGTAGAAAGCTGTGAATTGACGAGAATACTGGTAATGTTTACAATTCCGGTTCAGTTACTTTGTTTTTTCCCCAAAGAATGTTCTCTCACACATTAAGAGGTACTATTTAGTGAACTCAGATTTTGTGTAAAAAGCTGTTAAATAAAGAGAATACTGTCTATTTACAAATGAGACTGAATTGGTAGGAGTTTTTTGAATAAAACAGTTTAAGCCTTGAAGATTCCTGTATATGTTTCTGGGAAAACTGTCTCATTTTGGTCAAACTCTTAAAATACACAATGTTTGTACATGGAAATGATTAGGAACCTTTAAAAGCACTTCAAATACGAGTAAATGGTGCCATACTATCTTTATGGCCGTGGTCAAATCCTGAGATTAGAGGTATAATGCTATGATATGACGAGAATACTGGTAAATTTACAATTCCGGCTATTTTACTGGGCGTTTTTTTGAAGAAAATGGTTTCAAATATGAAGAAAAGCCATTTATAAAGCTGAGAATTTGTGTATAGTGCCTTAAAATGAAGAGAATACTGTTCATATTTACAATTGACGCTGTAATGGCTGGCGTTTTTGGACTGAAGCAGTTTAAACCTTGATGATTCATGGGTATATTTCCAAGAAAACTGCCGCATTTCGGTAAAACTCTTAAAATACACAAGGACAGTACATGGAAATGATTAGGAACCTGTACGCAACACCTGAAATATAAGTAATTAGACCCATATTATCCATATGGCCGTGTACAATTGTCGAGTTTTGAGGTAGAAAGCTGTGAATTGACGAGAATACTGGTAATGTTTACAATTCCGGCTTAGTTACTTTGTTTTTTTCTGAAGAGAGTTCTTTCACACATTAAGAGTTACTATTTAGTGAACTCAGATTTTGTGTAAAAAGCTGTTAAATAAAGAGAATACTGTTTCTATTTACAAATGAGACTGAATTGGTATGAGTTTTTTGAATAAAACAGTTTAAGCCTTGAAGATTCATGTATATGTTTCTAGGAAAACTGACTAATTTTGGTTAAAGTCTTAAAATACACAATGTCAGTACACGGAAATGATTAGGAACCTGTAGAAAACACCTGAAATATAAGTAATTAACCCATCCTATCCTTATGGCTGTGTACAATTGCCGAGATTCGAGGTAGAAAGCTGTGACTTGACGAGAATACTGGTAATGTTTACAATTCTGGCTCAGTTACTTTGTTTTTTCCCCAAAGAATGTTCTTTCACACATTAAGAGGTACTATTTAGTGAACTCAGATTTTGTGTAAAAAGCTGTGAAATAAAGAGAATACTGTCTATTTACAAATGAGACTGAATTGGTAGGAGTTTTTTGAATAAAACAGTTTAAGCCTTGAAGATTCCTGTATATGTTTCTAGGAAAACTGTCTCATTTTGGTAAAAATCTTAAAATACACAATGTTTGTACATGGAAATGATTAGGTGCCTTTAAAAGCACTTCAAATACGAGTAAATGGTGCAATACTATCTTTATGGAGGTGGTCAAACCCCGAGACTGGAAGTATAATGCTTTGAAATGACGAGAATACTGGTAAATTTACAATTCCGGCTATTTTACTGGGCGTTTTTTTTTGAAGAAAATGGTTTCAAATATGAAGAAAACCCATTTATAAAGCTGAGAATTTGTGTATAATGCCTTAAAATGAAGAGAATACTGTTCATATTTACAATTGAGGCTGTAATGGCTGGCGTTTTTGGAATGAAACAGTTTAAACCTTGATGATTCATGGATATATTTCCAAGAAAACTCCAGCATTTCGGTAAAACTCTTAAAATACACAAGAAGAGTACATGGAAATTATTAGGAACCTGTAGGCAACACCTGAAATATAAGTAATTAGACCAATACTATCCTTATGACCGTGTACAATTGTGGAGTTTCGAGGTAGAAAGCTGTGAATTGACGAGAATACTGGTAATGTTTACAATTCCGGCTCAGTTACTTTGTTTTTTTCTGAAGAGAGTTCTTTCACACATTAAGAGTTACTATTTAGTGAACTCAGATTTTGTGTAAAAAGCTGTTAAATAAAGAGAATACTGTTTCTATTTACAAATGAGACTGAATTGGTAGGAGTTTTTTGAATAAAACAGTTTAAGCCTTGAATATTCATGTATATGTTTCTAGGAAAACTGACTAATTTTGTTAAAAGTCTTAAAATACACAATGTCAGTACACGGAAATGATTAGGAACCTGTAGAAAACACCTGAAATATAAGTAATTAACCCATCCTATGCTTATGGCTGTGTACAATTGCTGAGATTCGAGGTAGAAAGCTGTGAATTGACGAGAATACTGGTAATGTTTACAATTCCGGTTCAGTTACTTTGTTTTTTCCCCAAAGAATGTTCTTTCACACATTAAGAGGTACTATATAGTGAACTCAGATTTTGTGTAAAAAGCTGTTAAATAAAGAGAATACTGTCTATTTACAAATGAGACTGAATTGGTAGGAGTTTTTTGAATAAAACAGTTTAAGCCTTGAAGATTCCTGTATATGTTTCTAGGAAAACTGTCTCATTTTGGTAAAACTCTTAAAATACACAATGTTAGTACATGGAAATGATTAGGTGCCTTTAAAAGCACTTCAAATACGAGTAAATGGTGCAATACTATCTTTATGGAGGTGGTCAAACCCCGAGACTGGAGGTATAATGCTTTGAAATGACGAGAATACTGGTAAATTTACAATTCCGGCTATTTTACTGGGCGTTTTTTTTGAAGAAAATGTTTTCAAATATGAAGAAAAGCCGTTTATAAAACTGAGAATTTGTGTATAATGCCTTAAAATGAAGAGAATACTGTTCATATTTACAATTGAGGCTGTAATGGCTGGCGTTTTTGGAATGAAACAGTTTAAACCTTGATGATTCATGGATATATTTCCAAGAAAACTGCAGCATTTCGGTAAAACTCTTAAAATACACAAGAAGAGTACATGGAAATTATTAGGAACCTGTAGGCAACACCTGAAATATAAGTAATTAGACCAATACTATCCTTATGACCGTGTACAATTGTGGAGTTTCGAGGTAGAAAGCTGTGAATTGACGAGAATACTGGTAATGTTTACAATTCCGGCTCAGTTACTTTGTTTTTTTCTGAAGAGAGTTCTTTCACACATTAAGAGTTACTATTTAGTGAACTCAGATTTTGTGTAAAAAGCTGTTAAATAAAGAGAATACTGTTTCTATTTACAAATGAGACTGAATTGGTAGGAGTTTTTTGAATAAAACAGTTTAAGCCTTGAATATTCATGTATATGTTTCTAGGAAAACTGACTAATTTTGGTAAAACTCTTAAAATACACAATGTCAGTACACGGAAATGATTAGGAACCTGTAGAAAACACCTGAAATATAAGTAATTAACCCATCCTATCCTTATGGCTGTGTACAATTGCCGAGATTCGAGGTAGAAAGCTGTGAATTGACGAGAATACTGGTAATGTTTACAATTCTGGCTCAGTTACTTTGTTTTATCCCCAAAGAATGTTCTTTCACACATTAAGAGGTACTATTTAGTGAACTCAGATTTTGTGTAAAAAGCTGTTAAATAAAGAGAATACTGTCTATTTACAAATGAGACTGAATTGGTAGGAGTTTTTTGAATAAAACAGTTTAAGCCTTGAAGATTCCTGTATATGTTTCTAGGAAAACTGTCTCATTTTGGTAAAAATCTTAAAATACACAATGTTAGTACATGGAAATGATTAGGAACCTTTAAAAGCACTTCAAATACGAGTAAATGGTGCAATACTATCTTTATGGCCGTGGTCAAACCCCGACATTAGAGGTATAATGCTTTGAAATGACGAGAATATTGGTAAATTTACAATTCCGGCTATTTTACTGGGCGTTTTTTTTGAAGAAAATGTTTTCAAATATGAAGAAAAGCCATTTATAAAGCTGAGAATTTGTGTATAGTGCCTTAAAATGAAGAGAATACTGTTCATATTTACAATTGACGCTGTAATGGCTGGCGTTTTTGGACTGAAGCAGTTTAAACCTTGATGATTCATGGGTATATTTCCAAGAAAACTGCCGCATTTCGGTAAAACCCTTAAAGTATACAAGGACAGTACATGGAAATGATTAGGAACCTGTAAGCAACACCTGAAATATAAGTAATTAGACCCATACTATCCTTATGGCCGTGTACAATTGTCGAGTTTCAAGGAAGAAAGCTGTGAATTGATGAGAATACTGGTAATGTTTACAATTCCGGCTCAGTTACTTTGTATTTTTCTGAAGAGAGTTCTTTCAAACATTAAGAGTTACTATTTAGTGAACTCAGATTTTGTGTAAAAAGCTGTTAAATAAAGAGAATACTGTTTCTATTTACAAATGAGACTGAATTGGTAGGAGTTTTTTGAATAAAACAGTTTAAGCCTTACAGATTCATGTATATGTTTCTAGGAAAACTGACTAATTTTGTTAAAAGTCTTAAAATACACAATGTCATTACACGGAAATGATTAGGAACCTGTAGAAAACACCTGAAATATAAGTAATTAACCCATCCTATGCTTATGGCTGTGTACAATTGCCGAGATTCGAGGTAGAAAGCTGTGAATTGAGGAGAATACTGGTAATGTTTACAATTCTGGCTCAGTTACTTTGTTTTATCCCCAAAGAATGTTCTTTCACACATTAAGAGGTACTATTTAGTGAACTCAGATTTTGTGTAAAAAGCTGTTAAATAAAGAGAATACTGTCTATTTACAAATGAGACTGAATTGGTAGGAGTTTTTTGAATAAAACAGTTTAAGCCTTGAAGATTCCTGTATATGTTTCTAGGAAAACTGTCTCATTTTGGTAAAAATCTTAAAATACACAATGTTAGTACATGGAAATGATTAGGAACCTTTAAAAGCACTTCAAATACGAGTAAATGGTGCAATACTATCTTTATGGCCGTGGTCAAACCCCGAGATTAGAGGTATAATGCTTTGAAATGACGAGAATATTGGTAAATTTACAATTCCGGCTATTTTACTGGGCGTTTTTTTGAAGAAAATGGTTTCAAATATGAAGAAAAGCCATTTATAAAGCTGAGAATTTGTGTATAGTGCCTTAAAATGAAGAGAATACTGTTCATATTTACAATTGACGCTTTAATGGCTGGCGTTTTTGGACTGAAGCAGTTTAAACCTTGATGATTCATGGGTATATTTCCAAGAAAACTGCCGCATTTCGGTAAAACCCTTAAAGTATACAAGGACAGTACATGGAAATGATTAGGAACCTGTAAGCAACACCTGAAATATAAGTAATTAGACCCATACTATCCTTATGGCCGTGTACAATTGTCGAGTTTCGAGGAAGAAAGCTGTGAATTGATGAGAATACTGGTAATGTTTACAATTCCGGCTCAGTTACTTTGTATTTTTCTGAAGAGAGTTCTTTCACACATTAAGAGTTACTATTTAGTGAACTCAGATTTTGTGTAAAAAGCTGTTAAATAAAGAGAATACTGTTTCTATTTACAAATGAGACTGAATTGGTAGGAGTTTTTTGAATAAAACAGTTTAAGCCTTGCAGATTCATGTATATGTTTCTAGGAAAACTGACTAATTTTGTTAAAAGTCTTATAATACACAATGTCATTACACGGAAATGATTAGGAACCTGTAGAAAACACCTGAAATATAAGTAATTAACCCATCCTATGCTTATGGCTGTGTACAATTGCCGAGATTCGAGGTAGAAAGCTGTGAATTGACGAGAATACTGGTAATGTTTACAATTCCGGTTCAGTTACTTTGTTTTTTCCCCAAAGAATGTTCTTTCACACATTAAGAGGTACTATTTAGTGAACTCAGATTTTGTGTAAAAAGCTGTTAAATAAAGAGAATACTGTCTATTTACAAATGAGACTGAATTGGTAGGAGTTTTTTGAATAAAACAGTTTAAGCCTTGAAGATTCCTGTATATGTTTCTAGGAAAACTGTCTCATTTTGGTAAAACTCTTAAAATACACAATGTTAGTACATGGAAATGATTAGGTGCCTTTAAAAGCACTTCATATACGAGTAAATGGTGCAATACTATCTTTATGGAGGTGGTCAAACCCCGAGACTGGAGGTATAATGCTTTGAAATGACGAGAATACTGGTAAATTTACAATTCCGGCTATTTTACTGGGCGTTTTTTTGAAGAAACTGGTTTCAAATATGAAGAAAAGCCGTTTATAAAACTGAGAATTTGTGTATAATGCCTTAAAATGAAGAGAATACTGTTCATATTTACAATTGAGGCTGTAATGGCTGGCGTTTTTGGAATGAAACAGTTTAAACCTTGATGATTCATGGATATATTTCCAAGAAAACTGCAGCATTTCGGTAAAACTCTTAAAATACACAAGAAGAGTACATGGAAATTATTAGGAACCTGTAGGCAACACCTGAAATATAAGTAATTAGACCAATACTATCCTTATGACCGTGTACAATTGTGGAGTTTCGAGGTAGAAAGCTGTGAATTGACGAGAATACTGGTAATGTTTACAATTCCGGCTCAGTTACTTTGTTTTTTTCTGAAGAGAGTTCTTTCACACATTAAGAGTTTCTATTTAGTGAACTCAGATTTTGTGTAAAAAGCTGTTAAATAAAGAGAATACTGTTTCTATTTACAAATGAGACTGAATTGGTAGGAGTTTTTTGAATAAAACAGTTTAAGCCTTGAATATTCATGTATATGTTTCTAGGAAAACTGACTAATTTTGTTAAAAGTCTTAAAATACACAATGTCAGTACACGGAAATGATTAGGAACCTGTAGAAAACACCTGAAATATAAGTAATTAACCCATCCTATGCTTATGGCTGTGTACAATTGCCGAGATTCGAGGTAGAAAGCTGTGAATTGACGAGAATACTGGTAATGTTTACAATTCCGGTTCAGTTACTTTGTTTTTTCCCCAAAGAATGTTCTTTCACACATTAAGAGGTACTATTTAGTGAACTCAGATTTTGTGTAAAAAGCTGTTAAATAAAGAGAATACTGTCTATTTACAAATGAGACTGAATTGGTAGGAGTTTTTTGAATAAAACAGTTTAAGCCTTGAAGATTCCTGTATATGTTTCTAGGAAAACTGTGTCATTTTGGTAAAAATCTTAAAATACACAATGTTAGTACATGGAAATGATTAGGTGCCTTTAAAAGCACTTCAAATACGAGTAAATGGTGCAATACTATCTTTATGGCCGTGGTCAAATCCTGAGATTAGAGGTATAATGCTATGAAATGACGAGAATACTGGTAAATTTACAATTCCGGCTATTTTACTGGGCGTTTTTTTTGAAGAAAATGGTTTCAAATATGAAGAAAAGCCATTTATAAAGCTGAGAATTTGTGTATAGTGCCTTAAAATGAAGAGAATACTGTTCATATTTACAATTGACGCTGTAATGGCTGGCGTTTTTGGACTGAAGCAGTTTAAACCTTGATGATTCATGGGTATATTTCCAAGAAAACTGCCGCATTTCGGTAAAACTCTTAAAATACCCAAGGACAGTACATGGAAATGATTAGGAACCTGTACGCAACACCTGAAATATAAGTAATTAGACCCATATTATCCATATGGCCGTGTACAATTGTCGAGTTTTGAGGTAGAAAGCTGTGAATTGACGAGAATACTGGTAATGTTTACAATTCCGGCTTAGTTACTTTGTTTTTTTCTGAAGAGAGTTCTTTCACACATGAAGAGTTACTATTTAGTGAACTCAGATTTTGTGTAAAAAGCTGTTAAATAAAGAGAATACTGTTTCTATTTACAAATGAGACTGAATTGGTATGAGTTTTTTGAATAAAACAGTTTAAGCCTTGAAGATTCATGTATATGTTTCTAGGAAAACTGACTAATTTTGGTTAAAGTCTTAAAATACACAATGTCAGTACACGGAAATGATTAGGAACCTGTAGAAAACACCTGAAATATAAGTAATTAACCCATCCTATCCTTATGGCTGTGTACAATTGCCGAGATTCGAGGTAGAAAGCTGTGACTTGACGAGAATACTGGTAATGTTTACAATTCTGGCTCAGTTACTTTGTTTTTTCCCCAAAGAATGTTCTTTCACACATTAAGAGGTACTATTTAGTGAACTCAGATTTTGTGTAAAAAGCTGTGAAATAAAGAGAATACTGTCTATTTACAAATGAGACTGAATTGGTAGGAGTTTTTTGAATAAAACAGTTTAAGCCTTGAAGATTCCTGTATATGTTTCTAGGAAAACTGTCTCATTTTGGTAAAAATCTTAAAATACACAATGTTTGTACATGGAAATGATTAGGTGCCTTTAAAAGCACTTCAAATACGAGTAAATGGTGTAATACTATCTTTATGGAGGTGGTCAAACCCCGAGACTGGAAGTATAATGCTTTGAAATGACGAGAATACTGGTAAATTTACAATTCCGGCTATTTTACTGTGCGTTTTTTTGAAGAAAATGGTTTCAAATATGAAGAAAAGCCATTTATAAAGCTGAGAATTTGTGTATAATGCCTTAAAATGAAGAGAATACTGTTCATATTTACAATTGAGGCTGTAATGGCTGGCGTTTTTGGAATGAAACAGTTTAAACCTTGATGATTCATGGATATATTTCCAAGAAAACTGCAGCATTTCGGTAAAACTCTTAAAATACACAAGAAGAGTACATGGAAATTATTAGGAACCTGTAGGCAACACCTGAAATATAAGTAATTAGACCAATACTATCCTTATGACCGTGTACAATTGTGGAGTTTCGAGGTAGAAAGCTGTGAATTGACGAGAATACTGGTAATGTTTACAATTCCGGCTCAGTTACTTTATTTTTTTCTGAAGAGAGTTCTTTCACACATCAAGAGTTACCATTTAGTGAACTCAGATTTTGTGTAAAAAGCTGTTAAATAAAGAGAATACTGTTTCTATTTACAAATGAGACTGAATTGGTAGGAGTTTTTTGAATAAAACAGTTTAAGCCTTGAATATTCATGTATATGTTTCTAGGAAAACTGACTAATTTTGTAAAAAGTCTTAAAATACACAATGTCAGTACACGGAAATGATTAGGAACCTGTAGAAAACACCTGAAATATAAGTAATTAACCCATCCTATGCTTATGGCTGTGTACAATTGCTGAGATTCGAGGTAGAAAGCTGTGAATTGACGAGAATACTGGTAATGTTTACAATTCCGGTTCAGTTACTTTGTTTTTTCCCCAAAGAATGTTCTTTCACACATTAAGAGGTACTATTTAGTGAACTCAGATTTTCTGTAAAAAGCTGTTAAATAAAGAGAATACTGTCTATTTACAAATGAGACTGAATTGGTAGGAGTTTTTTGAATAAAACAGTTTAAGCCTTGAAGATTCCTGTATATGTTTCTAGGAAAACTGTCTCATTTTGGTAAAACTCTTAAAATACACAATGTTAGTACATGGAAATGATTAGGTGCCTTTAAAAGCACTTCAAATACGAGTAAATGGTGCAATACTATCTTTATGGAGGTGGTCAAACCCCGAGACTGGAGGTATAATGCTTTGAAATGACGAGAATACTGGTAAATTTACAATTCCGGCTATTTTACTGGGCGTTTTTTTGAAGAAAATGGTTTCAAATATGAAGAAAAGCCGTTTATAAAACTGAGAATTTGTGTATAATGCCTTAAAATGAAGAGAATACTGTTCATATTTACAATTGAGGCTGTAATGGCTGGCGTTTTTGGAATGAAACAGTTTAAACCTTGATGATTCATGGATATATTTCCAAGAAAACTGCAGCATTTCGGTAAAACTCTTAAAATACACAAGAAGAGTACATGGAAATTATTAGGAACCTGTAGGCAACACCTGAAATATAAGTAATTAGACCAATACTATCCTTATGACCGTGTACAATTGTGGAGTTTCGAGGTAGAAAGCTGTGAATTGACGAGAATACTGGTAATGTTTACAATTCCGGCTCAGTTACTTTGTTTTTTTCTGAAGAGAGTTCTTTCACACATTAAGAGTTTCTATTTAGTGAACTCAGATTTTGTGTAAAAAGCTGTTAAATAAAGAGAATACTGTTTCTATTTACAAATGAGACTGAATTGGTAGGAGTTTTTTGAATAAAACAGTTTAAGCCTTGAATATTCATGTATATGTTTCTAGGAAAACTGACTAATTTTGTTAAAAGTCTTAAAATACACAATGTCAGTACACGGAAATGATTAGGAACCTGTAGAAAACACCTGAAATATAAGTAATTAACCCATCCTATGCTTATGGCTGTGTACAATTGCCGAGATTCGAGGTAGAAAGCTGTGAATTGACGAGAATACTGGTAATGTTTACAATTCCGGTTCAGTTACTTTGTTTTTTCCCCAAAGAATGTTCTTTCACACATTAAGAGGTACTATTTAGTGAACTCAGAATTTGTGTAAAAAGCTGTTAAATAAAGAGAATACTGTCTATTTACAAATGAGACTGAATTGGTAGGAGTTTTTTGAATAAAACAGTTTAAGCCTTGAAGATTCCTGTATATGTTTCTAGGAAAACTGTGTCATTTTGGTAAAAATCTTAAAATACACAATGTTAGTACATGGAAATGATTAGGTGCCTTTAAAAGCACTTCAAATACGAGTAAATGGTGCAATACTATCTTTATGGAGGTGGTCAAACCCCGAGACTGGAGGTATAATGCTTTGAAATGACGAGAATACTGGTAAATTTACAATTCCGGCTATTTTACTGGGCGTTTTTTTGAAGAAAATGGTTTCAAATATGAAGAAAAGCCGTTTATAAAACTGAGAATTTGTGTATAATGCCTTAAAATGAAGAGAATACTGTTCATATTTACAATTGAGGCTGTAATGGCTGGCGTTTTTGGAATGAAACAGTTTAAACCTTGATGATTCATGGATATATTTCCAAGAAAACTGCAGCATTTCGGTAAAACTCTTAAAATACACAAGAAGAGTACATGGAAATTATTAGGAACCTGTAGGCAACACCTGAAATATAAGTAATTAGACCAATACTATCCTTATGACCGTGTACAATTGTGGAGTTTCGAGGTAGAAAGCTGTGAATTGACGATAATACTGGTAATGTTTACAATTCCGGCTCAGTTACTTTGTTTTTTTCTGAAGAGAGTTCTTTCACACATTAAGAGTTACTATTTAGTGAACTCAGATTTTGTGTAAAAAGCTGTTAAATAAAGAGAATACTGTTTCTATTTACAAATGAGACTGAATTGGTAGGAGTTTTTTGAATAAAACAGTTTAAGCCTTGAATATTCATGTATATGTTTCTAGGAAAACTGACTAATTTTGGTAAAACTCTTAAAATACACAATGTCAGTACACGGAAATGATTAGGAACCTGTAGAAAACACCTGAAATATAAGTAATTAACCCATCCTATCCTTATGGCTGTGTACAATTGCCGAGATTCGAGGTAGAAAGCTGTGAATTGAGGAGAATACTGGTAATGTTTACAATTCTGGCTCAGTTACTTTGTTTTATCCCCAAAGAATGTTCTTTCACACATTAAGAGGTACTATTTAGTGAACTCAGATTTTGTGTAAAAAGCTGTTAAATAAAGAGAATACTGTCTATTTACAAATGAGACTGAATTGGTAGGAGTTTTTTGAATAAAACAGTTTAAGCCTTGAAGATTCCTGTATATGTTTCTAGGAAAACTGTCTCATTTTGGTAAAAATCTTAAAATACACAATGTTAGTACATGGAAATGATTAGGAACCTTTAAAAGCACTTCAAATACGAGTAAATGGTGCAATACTATCTTTATGGCCGTGGTCAAACCCCGACATTAGAGGTATAATGCTTTGAAATGACGAGAATATTGGTAAATTTACAATTCCGGCTATTTTACTGGGCGTTTTTTTGAAGAAAATGTTTTCAAATATGAAGAAAAGCCATTTATAAAGCTGAGAATTTGTGTATAGTGCCTTAAAATGAAGAGAATACTGTTCATATTTACAATTGACGCTGTAATGGCTGGCGTTTTTGGACTGAAGCAGTTTAAACCTTCATGATTCATGGGTATATTTCCAAGAAAACTGCCGCATTTCGGTAAAACCCTTAAAGTATACAAGGACAGTACATGGAAATGATTAGGAACCTGTAAGCAACACCTGAAATATAAGTAATTAGACCCATACTATCCTTATGGCCGTGTACAATTGTCGAGTTTCGAGGAAGAAAGCTGTGAATTGATGAGAATACTGGTAATGTTTACAATTCCGGCTCAGTTACTTTGTATTTTTCTGAAGAGAGTTCTTTCACACATTAAGAGTTACTATTTAGTGAACTCAGATTTTGTGTAAAAAGCTGTTAAATAAAGAGAATACTGTTTCTATTTACAAATGAGACTGAATTGGTAGGAGTTTTTTGAATAAAACAGTTTAAGCCTTGCAGATTCATGTATATGTTTCTAGGAAAACTGACTAATTTTGTTAAAAGTCTTAAAATACACAATGTCATTACACGGAAATGATTAGGAACCTGTAGAAAACACATGAAATATAAGTAATTAACCCATCCTATGCTTATGGCTGCGTACAATTGCCGAGATTCGAGGTAGAAAGCTGTGAATTGACGAGAATACTGGTAATCTTTACAATTCCGGCTCAGTTACTTTGTATTTTTCTGAAGAGAGTTCTTTCACACATTAAGAGTTACTATTTAGTGAACTCAGATTTTGTGTAAAAAGCTGTTAAATAAAGAGAATACTGTTTCTATTTACAAATGAGACTGAATTGGTAGGAGTTTTTTGAATAAAACAGTTTAAGCCTTGCAGATTCATGTATATGTTTCTAGGAAAACTGACTAATTTTGTTAAAAGTCTTAAAATACACAATGTCAGTACACGGAAATGATTAGGAACCTGTAGAAAACACCTGAAATATAAGTAATTAACCCATCCTATCCTTATGGCTGTGTACAATTGCCGAGATTCGAGGTAGAAAGCTGTGAATTGACGAGAATACTGGTAATGTTTACAATTCTGGCTCAGTTACTTTGTTTTATCCCCAAAGAATGTTCTTTCACACATTAAGAGGTACTATTTAGTGAACTCAGATTTTGTGTAAAAAGCTGTTAAATAAAGAGAATACTGTCTATTTACAAATGAGACTGAATTGGTAGGAGTTTTTTGAATAAAACAGTTTAAGCCTTGAAGATTCCTGTATATGTTTCTAGGAAAACTGTCTCATTTTGGTAAAAATCTTAAAATACACAATGTTAGTACATGGAAATGATTAGGAACCTTTAAAAGCACTTCAAATACGAGTAAATGGTGCAATACTATCTTTATGGCCGTGGTCAAACCCCGAGATTAGAGGTATAATGCTTTGAAATGACGAGAATATTGGTAAATTTACAATTCCGGCTATTTTACTGGGCGTTTTTTTTGAAGAAAATGGTTTCAAATATGAAGAAAAGCCATTTATAAAGCTGAGAATTTGTGTATAGTGCCTTAAAATGAAGAGAATACTGTTCATATTTACAATTGACGCTTTAATGGCTGGCGTTTTTGGACTGAAGCAGTTTAAACCTTGATGATTCATGGGTATATTTCCAAGAAAACTGCCGCATTTCGGTAAAACCCTTAAAGTATACAAGGACAGTACATGGAAATGATTAGGAACCTGTAAGCAACACCTGAAATATAAGTAATTAGACCCATACTATCCTTATGGCCGTGTACAATTGTCGAGTTTCGAGGAAGAAAGCTGTGAATTGATGAGAATACTGGTAATGTTTACAATTCCGGCTCAGTTACTTTGTTTTTTTCTGAAGAGAGTTCTTTCACACATTAAGAGTTACTATTTAGTGAACTCAGATTTTGTGTAAAAAGCTGTTAAATAAAGAGAATACTGTTTCTATTTACAAATGAGACTGAATTGGTAGTAGTTTTTTGAATAAAACAGTTTAAGCCTTGCAGATTCATGTATATGTTTCTGGGAAAACTGTCTCATTTTGGTCAAACTCTTAAAATACACAATGTTTGTACATGGAAATGATTAGGAATCTTTAAAAGCACTTCAAATACGAGTAAATGGTGCCATACTATCTTTATGGCCGTGGTCAAACCCTGAGATTAGAGGTATAATGCTATGAAATGACGAGAATACTGGTAAATTTACAATTCCGGCTATTTTACTGGGCGTTTTTTTGAAGAAAATGGTTTCAAATATGAAGAAAAGCCATTTATAAAGCTGAGAATTTGTGTATAGTGCCTTAAAATGAAGAGAATACTGTTCATATTTACAATTGAGGCTGTAATGGCTGGCGTTTTTGGACTGAAGCAGTTTAAACCTTGATGATTCATGGGTATATTTCCAAGAAAACTGCCGCATTTCGGTAAAACTCTTAAAATACACAAGGACAGTACATGGAAATGATTAGGAACCTGTACGCAACACCTGAAATATAAGTAATTAGACCCATATTATCCATATGGCCGTGTACAATTGTCGAGTTTTGAGGTAGAAAGCTGTGAATTGACTAGAATACTGGTAATGTTTACATTCCGGCTCACTTTGTTTTTTTCTGAAGAGAGTTCTTTCACACATTAAGAGTTTCTATTTAGTGAACTCAGATTTTGTGTAAAAAGCTGTTAAATAAAGAGAATACTGTTTCTATTTACAAATGAGACTGAATTGGTAGGAGTTTTTTGAATAAAACAGTTTAAGCCTTGAAGATTCATGTATATGTTTCTAGGAAAACTGACTAATTTTGGTAAAAGTCTTAAAATACACAATGTCATTACACGGAAATGATTAGGAACCTGTAGAAAACACCTGAAATATAAGTAATTAACCCATCCTAACCTTATGGCTGTGTACAATTGCCGAGATTCGAGGTAGAAAGCTGTGAATTGACGAGAATACTGGTAATGTTTACAATTCCGGCTCAGTTACTTTGTTTTTTCCCCAAAGAATGTTCTTCACACATTAAGAGGTACGATTTAGTGAACTCAGATTTTGTGTAAAAAGCTGTTAAATAAAGAGAATACTGTCTATTTACAAATGAGACTGAATTGGTAGGAGTTTTTTGAATAAAACAGTTTAAGCCTTCAAGATTCCTGTATATGTTTCTAGGAAAACTGTCTCATTTTGGTAAAAATCTTAAAATACACAATGTTAGTACATGGAAATGATTAGGAACCTTTAAAAGCACTTCAAATACGAGTAAATGGTGCAATACTATCTTTATGGCCGTGGTCAAACCCCGAGATTAGAGGTATAATGCTTTGAAATGACGAGAATATTGGTAAATTTACAATTCCGGCTATTTTACTGGGCGTTTTTTTGAAGAAAATGGTTTCAAATATGAAGAAAAGCCATTTATAAAGCTGAGAATTTGTGTATAGTGCCTTAAAATGAAGAGAATACTGTTCATATTTACAATTGACGCTTTAATGGCTGGCGTTTTTGGACTGAAGCAGTTTAAACCTTGATGATTCATGGGTATATTTCCAAGAAAACTGCCGCATTTCGGTAAAACCCTTAAAGTATACAAGGACAGTACATGGAAATGATTAGGAACCTGTAAGCAACACCTGAAATATAAGTAATTAGACCCATACTATCCTTATGGCCGTGTACAATTGTCGAGTTTCGAGGAAGAAAGCTGTGAATTGATGAGAATACTGGTAATGTTTACAATTCCGGCTCAGTTACTTTGTTTTTTTCTGAAGAGAGTTCTTTCACACATTAAGAGTTACTATTTAGTGAACTCAGATTTTGTGTAAAAAGCTGTTAAATAAAGAGAATACTGTTTCTATTTACAAATGAGACTGAATTGGTAGCAGTTTTTTGAATAAAACAGTTTAAGCCTTGCAGATTCATGTATATGTTTCTGGGAAAACTGTCTCATTTTGGTCAAACTCTTAAAATACACAATGTTTGTACATGGAAATGATTAGGAATCTTTAAAAGCACTTCAAATACGAGTAAATGGTGCCATACTATCTTTATGGCCGTGGTCAAACCCTGAGATTAGAGGTATAATGCTATGAAATGACGAGAATACTGGTAAATTTACAATTCCGGCTATTTTACTGGGCGTTTTTTTGAAGAAAATGGTTTCAAATATGAAGAAAAGCCATTTATAAAGCTGAGAATTTGTGTATAGTGCCTTAAAATGAAGAGAATACTGTTCATATTTACAATTGACGCTGTAATGGCTGGCGTTTTTGGACTGAAGCAGTTTAAACCTTGATGATTCATGGGTATATTTCCAAGAAAACTGCCGCATTTCGGTAAAACTCTTAAAATACACAAGGACAGTACATGGAAATGATTAGGAACCTGTACGCAACACCTGAAATATAAGTAATTAGACCCATATTATCCATATGGCCGTGTACAATTGTCGAGTTTTGAGGTAGAAAGCTGTGAATTGACGAGAATACTGGTAATGTTTACATTCCGGCTCAGTTACTTTGTTTTTTTCTGAAGAGAGTTCTTTCACACATTAAGAGTTTCTATTTAGTGAACTCAGATTTTGTGTAAAAAGCTGTTAAATAAAGAGAATACTGTTTCTATTTACAAATGAGACTGAATTGGTAGGAGTTTTTTGAATAAAACAGTTTAAGCCTTGAAGATTCATGTATATGTTTCTAGGAAAACTGACTAATTTTGGTAAAAGTCTTAAAATACACAATGTCATTACACGGAAATGATTAGGAACCTGTAGAAAACACCTGAAATATAAGTAATTAACCCATCCTAACCTTATGGCTGTGTACAATTGCCGAGATTCGAGGTAGAAAGCTGTGAATTGACGAGAATACTGGTAATGTTTACAATTCCGGCTCAGTTACTTTGTTTTTTCCCCAAAGAATGTTCTTCACACATTAAGAGGTACGATTTAGTGAACTCAGATTTTGTGTAAAAAGCTGTTAAATAAAGAGAATACTGTCTATTTACAAATGAGACTGAATTGGTAGGAGTTTTTTGAATAAAACAGTTTAAGCCTTGAAGATTCCTGTATATGTTTCTAGGAAAACTGTCTCATTTTGGTAAAAATCTTAAAATACACAATGTTAGTACATGGAAATGATTAGGAACCTTTAAAAGCACTTCAAATACGAGTAAATGGTGCAATACTATCTTTATGGCCGTGGTCAAACCCCGAGATTAGAGGTATAATGCTTTGAAATGACGAGAATATTGGTAAATTTACAATTCCGGCTATTTTACTGGGCGTTTTTTTGAAGAAAATGGTTTCAAATATGAAGAAAAGCCATTTATAAAGCTGAGAATTTGTGTATAGTGCCTTAAAATGAAGAGAATACTGTTCATATTTACAATTGACGCTTTAATGGCTGGCGTTTTTGGACTGAAGCAGTTTAAACCTTGATGATTCATGGGTATATTTCCAAGAAAACTGCCGCATTTCGGTAAAACCCTTAAAGTATACAAGGACAGTACATGGAAATGATTAGGAACCTGTAAGCAACACCTGAAATATAAGTAATTAGACCCATACTATCCTTATGGCCGTGTACAATTGTCGAGTTTCAAGGAAGAAAGCTGTGAATTGATGAGAATACTGGTAATGTTTACAATTCCGGCTCAGTTACTTTGTTTTTTTCTGAAGAGAGTTCTTTCACACATTAAGAGTTACTATTTAGTGAACTCAGATTTTGTGTAAAAAGCTGTTAAATAAAGAGAATACTGTTTCTATTTACAAATGAGACTGAATTGGTAGCAGTTTTTTGAATAAAACAGTTTAAGCCTTGCAGATTCATGTATATGTTTCTGGGAAAACTGTCTCATTTTGGTCAAACTCTTAAAATACACAATGTTTGTACATGGAAATGATTAGGAATCTTTAAAAGCACTTCAAATACGAGTAAATGGTGCCATACTATCTTTATGGCCGTGGTCAAACCCTGAGATTAGAGGTATAATGCTATGAAATGACGAGAATACTGGTAAATTTACAATTCCGGCTATTTTACTGGGCGTTTTTTTGAAGAAAATGGTTTCAAATATGAAGAAAAGCCATTTATAAAGCTGAGAATTTGTGTATAGTGCCTTAAAATGAAGAGAATACTGTTCATATTTACAATTGACGCTGTAATGGCTGGCGTTTTTGGACTGAAGCAGTTTAAACCTTGATGATTCATGGGTATATTTCCAAGAAAACTGCCGCATTTCGGTAAAACTCTTAAAATACACAAGGACAGTACATGGAAATGATTAGGAACCTGTACGCAACACCTGAAATATAAGTAATTAGACCCATATTATCCATATGGCCGTGTACAATTGTCGAGTTTTGAGGTAGAAAGCTGTGAATTGACGAGAATACTGGTAATGTTTACATTCCGGCTCAGTTACTTTGTTTTTTTCTGAAGAGAGTTCTTTCACACATTAAGAGTTTCTATTTAGTGAACTCAGATTTTGTGTAAAAAGCTGTTAAATAAAGAGAATACTGTTTCTATTTACAAATGAGACTGAATTGGTAGGAGTTTTTTGAATAAAACAGTTTAAGCCTTGAAGATTCATGTATATGTTTCTAGGAAAACTGACTAATTTTGGTAAAAGTCTTAAAATACACAATGTCAGTACACGGAAATGATTAGGAACCTGTAGAAAACACCTGAAATATAAGTAATTAACCCATCCTAACCTTATGGCTGTGTACAATTGCCGAGATTCGAGGTAGAAAGCTGTGAATTGACGAGAATACTGGTAATGTTTACAATTCCGGCTCAGTTACTTTGTTTTTTCCCCAAAGAATGTTCTTCACACATTAAGAGGTACGATTTAGTGAACTCAGATTTTGTGTAAAAAGCTGTTAAATAAAGAGAATACTGTCTATTTACAAATGAGACTGAATTGGTAGGAGTTTTTTGAATAAAACAGTTTAAGCCTTCAAGATTCCTGTATATGTTTCTAGGAAAACTGTCTCATTTTGGTAAAAATCTTAAAATACACAATGTTAGAACATGGAAATGATTAGGAACCTTTAAAAGCACTTCAAATACGAGTAAATGGTGCAATACTATCTTTATGGCCGTGGTCAAACCCCGAGATTAGAGGTATAATGCTTTGAAATGACGAGAATATTGGTAAATTTACAATTCCGGCTATTTTACTGGGCGTTTTTTTGAAGAAAATGGTTTCAAATATGAAGAAAAGCCATTTATAAAGCTGAGAATTTGTGTATAGTGCCTTAAAATGAAGAGAATACTGTTCATATTTACAATTGACGCTTTAATGGCTGGCGTTTTTGGACTGAAGCAGTTTAAACCTTGATGATTCATGGGTATATTTCCAAGAAAACTGCCGCATTTCGGTAAAACCCTTAAAGTATACAAGGACAGTACATGGAAATGATTAGGAACCTGTAAGCAACACCTGAAATATAAGTAATTAGACCCATACTATCCTTATGGCCGTGTACAATTGTCGAGTTTCGAGGAAGAAAGCTGTGAATTGATGAGAATACTGGTAATGTTTACAATTCCGGCTCAGTTACTTTGTTTTTTTCTGAAGAGAGTTCTTTCACACATTAAGAGGTACTATTTAGTGAACTCAGATTTTGTGTAAAAAGCTGTTAAATAAAGAGAATACTGTTTCTATTTACAAATGAGACTGAATTGGTAGCAGTTTTTTTAATAAAACAGTTTAAGCCTTGCAGATTCATGTATATGTTTCTGGGAAAACTGTCTCATTTTGGTCAAAGTCTTAAAATACACAATGTTTGTACATGGAAATGATTAGGAATCTTTAAAAGCACTTCAAATACGAGTAAATGGTGCCATACTATCTTTATGGCCGTGGTCAAACCCTGAGATTAGAGGTATAATGCTATGAAATGACGAGAATACTGGTAAATTTACAATTCCGGCTATTTTACTGGGCGTTTTTTTTGAAGAAAATGGTTTCAAATATGAAGAAAAGCCATTTATAAAGCTGAGAATTTGTGTATAGTGCCTTAAAATGAAGAGAATACTGTTCATATTTACAATTGACGCTGTAATGGCTGGCGTTTTTGGACTGAAGCAGTTTAAACCTTGATGATTCATGGGTATATTTCCAAGAAAACTGCCGCATTTCGGTAAAACTCTTAAAATACACAAGGACAGTACATGGAAATGATTAGGAACCTGTACGCAACACCTGAAATATAAGTAATTAGACCCATATTATCCATATGGCCGTGTACAATTGTCGAGTTTTGAGGTAGAAAGCTGTGAATTGACGAGAATACTGGTAATGTTTACATTCCGGCTCAGTTACTTTGTTTTTTTCTGAAGAGAGTTCTTTCACACATTAAGAGTTTCTATTTAGTGAACTCAGATTTTGTGTAAAAAGCTGTTAAATAAAGAGAATACTGTTTCTATTTACAAATGAGACTGAATTGGTAGGAGTTTTTTGAATAAAACAGTTTAAGCCTTGAAGATTCATGTATATGTTTCTAGGAAAACTGACTAATTTTGGTAAAAGTCTTAAAATACACAATGTCAGTACACGGAAATGATTAGGAACCTGTAGAAAACACCTGAAATATAAGTAATTAACCCATCCTAACCTTATGGCTGTGTACAATTGCCGAGATTCGAGGTAGAAAGCTGTGAATTGACGAGAATACTGGTAATGTTTACAATTCCGGCTCAGTTACTTTGTTTTTTCCCCAAAGAATGTTCTTCACACATTAAGAGGTACGATTTAGTGAACTCAGATTTTGTGTAAAAAGCTGTTAAATAAAGAGAATACTGTCTATTTACAAATGAGACTGAATTGGTAGGAGTTTTTTGAATAAAACAGTTTAAGCCTTCAAGATTCCTGTATATGTTTCTAGGAAAACTGTCTCATTTTGGTAAAAATCTTAAAATACACAATGTTAGTACATGGAAATGATTAGGAACCTTTAAAAGCACTTCAAATACGAGTAAATGGTGCAATACTATCTTTATGGCTGTGGTCAAACCCCGAGATTAGAGGTATAATGCTTTGAAATGACGAGAATATTGGTAAATTTACAATTCCGGCTATTTTACTGGGCGTTTTTTTTGAAGAAAATGTTTTCAAATATGAAGAAAAGCCATTTATAAAGTTGAGAATTTGTGTATAGTGCCTTAAAATGAAGAGAATACTGTTCATATTTACAATTGACGCTGTAATGGCTGGCGTTTTTGGACTGAAGCAGTTTAAACCTTGATGATTCATGGGTATATTTCCAAGAAAACTGCCGCATTTCGGTAAAACCCTTAAAGTATACAAGGACAGTACATGGAAATGATTAGGAACCTGTAAGCAACACCTGAAATATAAGTAATTAGACCCATACTATCCTTATGGCCGTGTACAATTGTCGAGTTTCGAGGAAGAAAGCTGTGAATTGATGAGAATACTGGTAATGTTTACAATTCCGGCTCAGTTACTTTGTATTTTTCTGAAGAGAGTTCTTTCACACATTAAGAGTTACTATTTAGTGAACTCAGATTTTGTGTAAAAAGCTGTTAAATAAAGAGAATACTGTTTCTATTTACAAATGAGACTGAATTGGTAGTAGTTTTTTGAATAAAACAGTTTAAGCCTTGCAGATTCATGTATATGTTTCTGGGAAAACTGTCTCATTTTGGTCAAACTCTTAAAATACACAATGTTTGTACATGGAAATGATTAGGAACCTTTAAAAGCACTTCAAATACGAGTAAATGGTGCCATACTATCTTTATGGCCGTGGTCAAACCCTGAGATTAGAGGTATAATGCTATGAAATGACGAGAATACAGGTAAATTTACAATTCCGGCTATTTTACTGGGCGTTTTTTTGAAGAAAATGGTTTCAAATATGAAGAAAAGCCATTTATAAAGCTGAGAATTTGTGTATAGTGCCTTAAAATGAAGAGAATACTGTTCATATTTACAATTGACGCTGTAATGGCTGGCGTTTTTGGACTGAAGCAGTTTAAACCTTGATGATTCATGGGTATATTTCCAAGAAAACTGCCGCATTTCGGTAAAACTCTTAAAATACACAAGGACAGTACATGGAAATGATTAGGAACCTGTACGCAACACCTGAAATATAAGTAATTAGACCCATATTATCCATATGGCCGTGTACAATTGTCGAGTTTTGAGGTAGAAAGCTGTGAATTGACGAGAATACTGGTAATGTTTACATTCCGGCTCAGTTACTTTGTTTTTTTCTGAAGAGAGTTCTTTCACACATTAAGAGATACTATTTAGTGAACTCTGATTTTGTGTAAAAAGCTGTTAAATAAAGAGAATACTGTTTCTATTTACAAATGAGACTGAATTGGTAGGAGTTTTTTGAATAAAACAGTTCAAGCCTTGAAGATTCATGTATATGTTTCTAGGAAAACTGACTAATTTTGGTAAAAGTCTTAAAATACACAATGTCAGTACACGGAAATGATTAGGAACCTGTAGAAAACACCTGAAATATAAGTAATTAACCCATCCTAACCTTATGGCTGTGTACAATTGCCGAGATTCGAGGTAGAAAGCTGTGAATTGACGAGAATACTGGTAATGTTTACAATTCCGGCTCAGTTACTTTGTTTTTTCCCCAAAGAATGTTCTTTCACACATTAAGAGGTACCATTTAGTGAACTCAGATTTTGTGTAAAAAGCTGTTAAATAAACAGAATACTGTCTATTTACAAATGAGAGTGAATTGGTAGGAGTTTTTTGAATAAAACAGTTTAAGCCTTGAAGATTCCTGTATATGTTTCTGGGAAAACTGTCTCATTTTGGTCAAACTCTTAAAATACACAATGTTTGTACATGGAAATGATTAGGAACGTTTAAAAGCACTTCAAATACGAGTAAATGGTGCCATAATATCTTTATGGCCGTGGTCAAACCCTGAGATTAGAGGCATAACGCTTTGAAATGACGAGAATACTGGTAAATTTACAATTCCGGCTATTTTACTCGGTGTTTTTTTGAAGAAAATGGTTTCAAATAGGAAGAAGAGCCATTTATAAAGCTGAGAATTTGTGTATAGTGCCTTAAAATGAAGAGAATACTGTTCATATTTACAATTGACGCTGTAATGGCTGGCGTTTTTGGACTGAAGCAGTTTAAACCTTGATGATTCATGGGTATATTTCCAAGAAAACTGCCGCATTTCGGTAAAACTCTTAAAATACACAAGCACAGTACATGGAAATGATTAGGACCCTGTATGCAACACCTGAAATATAAGTAATTAGACCCATATTATCCATATGGCCGTGTACAATTGTCGAGTTTTGAGGTAGAAAGCTGTGAATTGACAAGAATACTGGTAATGTTTACAATTCCGACTCAGTTACTTTCTTTTTTTCTGAAGAGAGTTCTTTCACACATTAAGAGATACTATTTAGTGAACTCAGATTTTGTGTAAAAAGCTGTTAAATAAAGAGAATACTGTTTCTATTTACAAATGAGACTGAATTGGTAGGAGTTTTTTGAATAATACAGTTTAAGCCTTGAAGATTCATGTATATGTTTCTAGGAAAACTGACTAATTTTGTTAAAAGTCTTAAAATACACAATGTCATTACACGGAAATGATTAGGAACCTGTAGAAAACACCTGAAATATAAGTAATTAATCCATCCTATCCTTATGGCCGTGTACAATTGCCGAGATTCGAGGTAGAAAGCTGTGAATTGATGAGAATACTGGTAATGTTTACAATTCCGGCTCAGTTACTTTGTTTTTTTCTGAAGAGAGTTCTTTCACACATTAAGAGTTACTATTTAGTGAACTCAGATTTTGTGTAAAAAGCTGTTAAATAAAGAGAATACTGTTTCTATTTACAAATGAGACTGAATTGGTAGTAGTTTTTTGAATAAAACATTTTAAGCCTTGCAGATTCAAGTATATGTTTCTTGGAAAACTGACTAATTTTGTTAAAAGTCTTAAAATACACAATGTCATTACACGGAAATGATTAGGAACCTATAGAAAACACCTGAAATATAAGTAATTAACCCATCCTATCCTTATGGCTGTGTACAATTGCCGAGATTCGAGGTAGAAAGCTGTGAATTGACGAGAATACTGGTAATGTTTACAATTCCGGCTCAGTTACTTTGTTTTTTCCCCAAAGAATGTTCTTTCACACATTAAGAGGTACTATTTAGTGAACTCAGATTTTGTGTAAAAAGCTGTTAAATAAACAGAATACTGTCTATTTACAAATGAGAGTGAATTGGTAGGAGTTTTTTGAATAAAACAGTTTAAGCCTTGAAGATTCCTGTATATGTTTCTGGGAAAACTGTCTCATTTTGGTCAAACTCTTAAAATACACAATGTTAGTACATGGAAATGATTAGGAACCTTTAAAAGCACTTCAAATACGAGTAAATGGTGCCATAATATCTTTATGGCCGTGGTCAAACCCTGAGATTAGAGGTATAACGCTTTGAAATGACGAGAATACTGGTAAATTTACAATTCCGGCTATTTTACTGGGCGTTTTTTTGAAGAAAATGGTTTCAAATATGAAGAAGAGCCATTTATAAAGCTGAGAATTTGTGTATAGTGCCTTAAAATGAAGAGAATACTGTTCATATTTACAATTGACGCTGTAATGGCTGGCGTTTTTGGACTGAAGCAGTTTAAACCTTGATGATTCATGGGTATGTTTCCAAGAAAACTGCCGCATTTCGGTAAAACTCTTAAAATACACAAGCACAGTACATGGAAATTATTAGGAACCTGTACGCAACACCTGAAATATAAGTAATTAGACCAATACTATCCTTATGACCGTGTACAATTGTGGAGTTTCGAGGTAGAAAGTTGTGAATTGACGAGAATACTGGTAATGTTTACAATTCCGGCTCAGTTACTTTGTTTTTTTCTGAAGAGAGTTCTTTCACACATTAAGAGTTACTATTTAGTGAACTTAGATTTTGTGTAAAAAGCTGTTAAATAAAGAGAATACTGTTTCTATTTACAAATGAGACTGAATTGGTAGGAGTTTTTTGAATTAAACAGTTCAAGCCTTGAATATTCATGTATATGTTTCTAGGAAAACTGACTAATTTTGTTAAAAGTCTTAAAATACACAATGTCAGTACACGGAAATGATTAGGAACCTGTAGAAAACACCTGAAATATAAGTAATTAACCCATCCTATGCTTATGGCTGTGTACAATTGCTGAGATTCGAGGTAGAAAGCTGTGAATTGACGAGAATACTGGTAATGTTTACAATTCCGGTTCAGTTACTTTGTTTTTTCCCCAAAGAATGTTCTTTCACACATTAAGAGGTACTATTTAGTGAACTCAGATTTTGTGTAAAAAGCTGTTAAATAAAGAGAATACTGTCTATTTACAAATGAGACTGAATTGGTAGGTGTTTTTTGAATAAAACAGTTTAAGCCTTGAAGATTCCTGTATATGTTTCTAGGAAAACTGTCTCATTTTGGTAAAACTCTTAAAATACACAATGTTAGTACATGGAAATGATTAGGTGCCTTTAAAAGCACTTCAAATACGAGTAAATGGTGCAATACTATCTTTATGGAGGTGGTCAAACCCCGAGACTGGAGGTATAATGCTTTGAAATGACGAGAATACTGGTAAATTTACAATTCCGGCTATTTTACTGGGCGTTTTTTTTGAAGAAAATGGTTTCAAATATGAAGAAAAGCCGTTTATAAAACTGAGAATTTGTGTATAATGCCTTAAAATGAAGAGAATACTGTTCATATTTACAATTGAGGCTGTAATGGCTGGCGTTTTTGGAATGAAACAGTTTAAACATTGATGATTCATGGATATATTTCCAAGAAAACTGCCGCATTTCGGTAAAACTCTTAAAATACACAAGAAGAGTACATGGAAATTATTAGGAACCTGTAGGAAACACTTGAAATATAAGTAATTAGAGCAATACTATCCTTATGGCCGTGTACAATTGTGGAGTTTCGAGGTAGAAAGCTGTGAATTGACGAGAATACTGGTAATGTTTACAATTCCGGCTCAGTTACTTTGTTTTTTTCTGAAGAAAGTTCCTTCACACATTAAGAGTTACTATTTAGTGAACTCAGATTTTGTGTAAAAAGCTGTTAAATAAAGAGAATACTGTTTCTATTTACAAATGAGACTGAATTGGTAGGAGTTTTTTGAATAAAACAGTTTAAGCCTTGAAGATTCATGTATATGTTTCTAGGAAAACTGACTAATTTTGGTAAAACTCTTAAAATTCACAATGTCAGTACACGGAAATGATTAGGAACCTGTAGAAAACACCTGAAATATAAGTAATTAACCCATCCTATCCTTATGGCTGTGTACAATTGCCGAGATTCGAGGTAGAAAGCTGTGAATTGACGAGAATACTGGTAATGTTTACAATTCTGGCTCAGTTACTTTGTTTTATCCCGAAAGAATGTTCTTTCACACATTAAGAGGTACTATTTAGTGAACTCAGATTTTGTGTAAAAACCTGTTAAATAAAGAGAATACTGTCTATTTACAAATGAGACTGAATTGGTAGGAGTTTTTTGAATAAAACAGTTTAAGCCTTGAAGATTCCTGTATATGTTTCTGGGAAAACTGTCTCATTTTGGTCAAACTCTTAAAATACACAATGTTTGTACATGGAAATGATTAGGAACGTTTAAAAGCACTTCAAATACGAGTAAATGGTGCCATAATATCTTTATGGCCGTGGTCAAACCCTGAGATTAGAGGCATAACGCTTTGAAATGACGAGAATACTGGTAAATTTACAATTCCGGCTATTTTACTCGGCGTTTTTTTGAAGAAAATGGTTTCAAATAGGAAGAAGAGCCATTTATAAAGCTGAGAATTTGTGTATAGTGCCTTAAAATGAAGAGAATACTGTTCATATTTACAATTGACGCTGTAATGGCTGGCGTTTTTGGACTGAAGCAGTTTAAACCTTGATGATTCATGGGTATATTTCCAAGAAAACTGCCGCATTTCGGTAAAACTCTTAAAATACACAAGCACAGTACATGGAAATGATTAGGACCCTGTATGCAACACCTGAAATATAAGTAATTAGACCCATATTATCCATATGGCCGTGTACAATTGTCGAGTTTTGAGGTAGAAAGCTGTGAATTGACAAGAATACTGGTAATGTTTACAATTCCGACTCAGTTACTTTGTTTTTTTCTGAAGAGAGTTCTTTCACACATTAAGAGATACTATTTAGTGAACTCTGATTTTGTGTAAAAAGCTGTTAAATAAAGAGAATACTGTTTCTATTTACAAATGAGACTGAATTGGTAGGAGATTTTTGAATAATACAGTTTAAGCCTTGAAGATTCCTGTATATGTTTCTGGGAAAACTGTCTCATTTTGGTCAAACTCTTAAAATACACAATGTTAGTACATGGAAATGATTAGGAACCTTTAAAAGCACTTCAAATACGAGTAAATGGTGCCATAATATCTTTATGGCCGTGGTCAAACCCTGAGATTAGAGGTATAACGCTTTGAAATGACGAGAATACTGGTAAATTTACAATTCCGGCTATTTTACTGGGCGTTTTTTTGAAGAAAATGGTTTCAAATATGAAGAAGAGCCATTTATAAAGCTGAGAATTTGTGTATAGTGCCTTAAAATGAAGAGAATACTGTTCATATTTACAATTGACGCTGTAATGGCTGGCGCTTTTGGACTGAAGCAGTTTAAACCTTGATGATTCATGGGTATGTTTCCAAGAAAACTGCCGCATTTCGGTAAAACTCTTAAAATACACAAGCACAGTACATGGAAATTATTAGGAACCTGTAGGCAACACCTGAAATATAAGTAATTAGACCAATACTATCCTTATGACCGTGTACAATTGTGGAGTTTCGA
The DNA here is from genome assembly GCF_028538775.1 of Myotis yumanensis. Lineage (NCBI taxonomy): Eukaryota > Metazoa > Chordata > Mammalia > Chiroptera > Vespertilionidae > Myotis > Myotis yumanensis. The sequence goes on from NW_027223823.1 coordinate 103,802, forward strand.
GGTAGAAAGCTGTGAATTGACGAGAATACTGGTAATGTTTACAATTCCGGCTCAGTTACTTTGTTTTTTTCTGAAGAGAGTTCTTTCACACATTAAGAGTTACTATTTAGTGAACTCAGATTTTGTGTAAAAAGCTGTTAAATAAAGAGAATACTGTTTCTATTTACAAATGAGACTGAATTGGTAGGAGTTTTTTGAATAAAACAGTTCAAGCCTTGAATATTCATGTATATGTTTCTAGGAAAACTGACTAATTTTGTTAAAAGTCTTAAAATACACAATGTCAGTACACGGAAATGATTAGGAACCTGTAGAAAACACCTGAAATATAAGTAATTAACCCATCCTATGCTTATGGCTGTGTACAATTGCCGAGATTCGAGGTAGAAAGCTGTGAATTGAGGAGAATACTGGTAATGTTTACAATTCCGGTTGAGTTACTTTGTTTTTTCCCCAAAGAATGTTCTTTCACACATTAAGAGGTACTATTTAGTGAACTCAGATTTTGTGTAAAAAGCTGTTAAATAAAGAGAATACTGTCTATTTACAAATGAGACTGAATTGGTAGGTGTTTTTTGAATAAAACAGTTTAAGCCTTGAAGATTCCTGTATATGTTTCTAGGAAAACTGTCTCATTTTGGTAAAACTCTTAAAATACACAATGTTAGTACATGGAAATGATTAGGTGCCTTTAAAAGCACTTCAAATACGAGTAAATGGTGCAATACTATCTTTATGGAGGTGGTCAAACCCCGAGACTGGAGGTATAATGCTTTGAAATGACGAGAATATTGGTAAATTTACAATTCCGGCTATTTTACTGGGCGTTTTTTTGAAGAAAATGGTTTCAAATATGAAGAAAAGCCGTTTATAAAACTGAGAATTTGTGTATAATGCCTTAAAATGAAGAGAATACTGTTCATATTTACAATTGAGGCTGTAATGGCTGGCGTTTTTGGATTGAAACAGTTTAAACCTTGATGATTCATGGATATATTTCCAAGAAAACTGCAGCATTTCGGTAAAACTCTTAAAATACACAAGAAGAGTACATGGAAATTATTAGGAACCTGTAGGCAACACCTGAAATATAAGTAATTAGACCCATACTATCCTTATGGCCGTGTACAATTGTCGAGTTTCGAGGAAGAAAGCTGTGAATTGATGAGAATACTGGTAATGTTTACAATTCCGGCTCAGTTACTTTGTTTTTTTCTGAAGAGAGTTCTTTCACACATTAAGAGTTACTATTTAGTGAACTCAGATTTTGTGTAAAAAGCTGTTAAATAAAGAGAATACTGTTTCTATTTACAAATGAGACTGAATTGGTAGTAGTTTTTTGAATAAAACAGTTTAAGCCTTGCAGATTCATGTATATGTTTCTGGGAAAACTGTCTCATTTTGGTCAAACTCTTAAAATACACAATGTTTGTACATGGAAATGATTAGGAATCTTTAAAAGCACTTCAAATACGAGTAAATGGTGCCATACTATCTTTATGGCCGTGGTCAAACCCTGAGATTAGAGGTATAATGCTATGAAATGACGAGAATACTGGTAAATTTACAATTCCGGCTATTTTACTGGGCGTTTTTTTTGAAGAAAATGGTTTCAAATATGAAGAAAAAGCCATTTATAAAGCTGAGAATTTGTGTATAGTGCCTTAAAATGAAGAGAATACTGTTCATATTTACAATTGACGCTGTAATGGCTGGCGTTTTTGGACTGAAGCAGTTTAAACCTTGATGATTCATGGGTATATTTCCAAGAAAACTGCCGCATTTCGGTAAAACTCTTAAAATACACAAGGACAGTACATGGAAATGATTAGGAACCTGTACGCAACACCTGAAATATAAGTAATTAGACCCATATTATCCATATGGCCGTGTACAATTGTCGAGTTTTGAGGTAGAAAGCTGTGAATTGACTAGAATACTGGTAATGTTTACATTCCGGCTCAGTTACTTTGTTTTTTTCTGAAGAGAGTTCTTTCACACATTAAGAGTTTCTATTTAGTGAACTCAGATTTTGTGTAAAAAGCTGTTAAATAAAGAGAATACTGTTTCTATTTACAAATGAGACTGAATTGGTAGGAGTTTTTTGAATAAAACAGTTTAAGCCTTGAAGATTCATGTATATGTTTCTAGGAAAACTGACTAATTTTGGTAAAAGTCTTAAAATACACAATGTCATTACACGGAAATGATTAGGAACCTGTAGAAAACACCTGAAATATAAGTAATTAACCCATCCTAACCTTATGGCTGTGTACAATTGCCGAGATTCGAGGTAGAAAGCTGTGAATTGACGAGAATACTGGTAATGTTTACAATTCCGGCTCAGTTACTTTGTTTTTTCCCCAAAGAATGTTCTTCACACATTAAGAGGTACGATTTAGTGAACTCAGATTTTGTGTAAAAAGCTGTTAAATAAAGAGAATACTGTCTATTTACAAATGAGACTGAATTGGTAGGAGTTTTTTGAATAAAACAGTTTAAGCCTTCAAGATTCCTGTATATGTTTCTAGGAAAACTGTCTCATTTTGGTAAAAATCTTAAAATACACAATGTTAGTACATGGAAATGATTAGGAACCTTTAAAAGCACTTCAAATACGAGTAAATGGTGCAAAACTATCTTTATGGCCGTGGTCAAACCCCGAGATTAGAGGTATAATGCTTTGAAATGACGAGAATATTGGTAAATTTACAATTCCGGCTATTTTACTGGGCGTTTTTTTGAAGAAAATGGTTTCAAATATGAAGAAAAGCCATTTATAAAGCTGAGAATTTGTGTATAGTGCCTTAAAATGAAGAGAATACTGTTCATATTTACAATTGACGCTTTAATGGCTGGCGTTTTTGGACTGAAGCAGTTTAAACCTTGATGATTCATGGGTATATTTCCAAGAAAACTGCCGCATTTCGGTAAAACCCTTAAAGTATACAAGGACAGTACATGGAAATGATTAGGAACCTGTAAGCAACACCTGAAATATAAGTAATTAGACCCATACTATCCTTATGGCCGTGTACAATTGTCGAGTTTCGAGGAAGAAAGCTGTGAATTGATGAGAATACTGGTAATGTTTACAATTCCGGCTCAGTTACTTTGTTTTTTTCTGAAGAGAGTTCTTTCACACATTAAGAGTTACTATTTAGTGAACTCAGATTTTGTGTAAAAAGCTGTTAAATAAAGAGAATACTGTTTCTATTTACAAATGAGACTGAATTGGTAGTAGTTTTTTGAATAAAACAGTTTAAGCCTTGCAGATTCATGTATATGTTTCTGGGAAAACTGTCTCATTTTGGTCAAACTCTTAAAATACACAATGTTTGTACATGGAAATGATTAGGAATCTTTAAAAGCACTTCAAATACGAGTAAATGGTGCCATACTATCTTTATGGCCGTGGTCAAACCCTGAGATTAGAGGTATAATGCTATGAAATGACGAGAATACTGGTAAATTTACAATTCCGGCTATTTTACTGGGCGTTTTTTTGAAGAAAATGGTTTCAAATATGAAGAAAAGCCATTTATAAAGCTGAGAATTTGTGTATAGTGCCTTAAAATGAAGAGAATACTGTTCATATTTACAATTGACGCTGTAATGGCTGGCGTTTTTGGACTGAAGCAGTTTAAACCTTGATGATTCATGGGTATATTTCCAAGAAAACTGCCGCATTTCGGTAAAACTCTTAAAATACACAAGGACAGTACATGGAAATGATTAGGAACCTGTATGCAACACCTGAAATATAAGTAATTAGACCCATATTATCCATATGGCCGTGTACAATTGTCGAGTTTTGAGGTAGAAAGCTGTGAATTGACTAGAATACTGGTAATGTTTACATTCCGGCTCAGTTACTTTGTTTTTTTCTGAAGAGAGTTCTTTCACACATTAAGAGTTTCTATTTAGTGAACTCAGATTTTGTGTAAAAAGCTGTTAAATAAAGAGAATACTGTTTCTATTTACAAATGAGACTGAATTGGTAGTAGTTTTTTGAATAAAACATTTTAAGCCTTGCAGATTCAAGTATATGTTTCTTGGAAAACTGACTAATTTTGGTAAAAGTCTTAAAATACACAATGTCATTACACGGAAATGATTAGGAACCTATAGAAAACACCTGAAATATAAGTAATTAACCCATCCTATCCTTATGGCTGTGTAAAATTGCCGAGATTCGAGGTAGAAAGCTGTGAATTGACGAGAATACTGGTAATGTTTACAATTCCGGCTCAGTTACTTTGTTTTTTCCCCAAAGAATGTTCTTTCACACATTAAGAGGTACTATTTAGTGAACTCAGATTTTGTGTAAAAAGCTGTTAAATAAAGAGAATACTGTTTCTATTTACAAATGAGACTGAATTGGTAGTAGTTTTTTGAATAAAACATTTTAAGCCTTGCAGATTCAAGTATATGTTTCTTGGAAAACTGACTAATTTTGTTAAAAGTCTTAAAATACACAATGTCATTACACGGAAATGATTAGGAACCTATAGAAAACACCTGAAATATAAGTAATTAACCCATCCTATCCTTATGGCTGTGTACAATTGCCGAGATTCGAGGTAGAAAGCTGTGAATTGACGAGAATACTGGTAATGTTTACAATTCCGGCTCAGTTACTTTGTTTTTTCCCCAAAGAATGTTCTTTCACACATTAAGAGGTACTATTTAGTGAACTCAGATTTTGTGTAAAAAGCTGTTAAATAAACAGAATACTGTCTATTTACAAATGAGAGTGAATTGGTAGGAGTTTTTTGAATAAAACAGTTTAAGCCTTGAAGATTCCTGTATATGTTTCTGGGAAAACTGTCTCATTTTGGTCAAACTCTTAAAATACACAATGTTAGTACATGGAAATGATTAGGAACCTTTAAAAGCACTTCAAATACGAGTAAATGGTGCCATAATATCTTTATGGCCGTGGTCAAACCCTGAGATTAGAGGTATAACGCTTTGAAATGACGAGAATACTGGTAAATTTACAATTCCGGCTATTTTACTGGGCGTTTTTTTGAAGAAAATGGTTTCAAATATGAAGAAGAGCCATTTATAAAGCTGAGAATTTGTGTATAGTGCCTTAAAATGAAGAGAATACTGTTCATATTTACAATTGACGCTGTAATGGCTGGCGTTTTTGGACTGAAGCAGTTTAAACCTTGATGATTCATGGGTATGTTTCCAAGAAAACTGCCGCATTTCGGTAAAACTCTTAAAATACACAAGCACAGTACATGGAAATTATTAGGAACCTGTAGGCAACACCTGAAATATAAGTAATTAGACCAATACTATCCTTATGACCGTGTACAATTGTGGAGTTTCGAGGTAGAAAGCTGTGAATTGACGAGAATACTGGTAATGTTTACAATTCCGGCTCAGTTACTTTGTTTTTTTCTGAAGAGAGTTCTTTCACACATTAAGAGTTACTATTTAGTGAACTTAGATTTTTGTAAAAAGCTGTTAAATAAAGAGAATACTGTTTCTATTTACAAATGAGACTGAATTGGTAGGAGTTTTTTGAATAAAACAGTTCAAGCCTTGAATATTCATGTATATGTTTCTAGGAAAACTGACTAATTTTGTTAAAAGTCTTAAAATACACAATGTCAGTACACGGAAATGATTAGGAACCTGTAGAAAACACCTGAAATATAAGTAATTAACCCATCCTATGCTTATGGCTGTGTACAATTGCTGAGATTCGAGGTAGAAAGCTGTGAATTGACGAGAATACTGGTAATGTTTACAATTCCGGTTCAGTTACTTTGTTTTTTCCCCAAAGAATGTTCTTTCACACATTAAGAGGTACTATTTAGTGAACTCAGATTTTGTGTAAAAAGCTGTTAAATAAAGAGAATACTGTCTATTTACAAATGAGACTGAATTGGTAGGTGTTTTTTGAATAAAACAGTTTAAGCCTTGAAGATTCCTGTATATGTTTCTAGGAAAACTGTCTCATTTTGGTAAAACTCTTAAAATACACAATGTTAGTACATGGAAATGATTAGGTGCCTTTAAAAGCACTTCAAATACGAGTAAATGGTGCAATACTATCTTTATGGAGGTGGTCAAACCCCGAGACTGGAGGTATAATGCTTTGAAATGACGAGAATACTGGTAAATTTACAATTCCGGCTATTTTACTGGGCGTTTTTTTGAAGAAAATGGTTTCAAATATGAAGAAAAGCCGTTTATAAAACTGAGAATTTGTGTATAATGCCTTAAAATGAAGAGAATACTGTTCATATTTACAATTGAGGCTGTAATGGATGGCGTTTTTGGAATGAAACAGTTTAAACATTGATGATTCATGGATATATTTCCAAGAAAACTGCCGCATTTCGGTAAAACTCTTAAAATACACAAGAAGAGTACATGGAAATTATTAGGAACCTGTAGGAAACACTTGAAATATAAGTAATTAGAGCAATACTATCCTTATGGCCGTGTACAATTGTGGAGTTTCGAGGTAGAAAGCTGTGAATTGACGAGAATACTGGTAATGTTTACAATTCCGGCTCAGTTACTTTGTTTTTTTCTGAAGAAAGTTCCTTCACACATTAAGAGTTACTATTTAGTGAACTCAGATTTTGTGTAAAAAGCTGTTAAATAAAGAGAATACTGTTTCTATTTACAAATGAGACTGAATTGGTAGGAGTTTTTTGAATAAAACAGTTTAAGCCTTGAAGATTCATGTATATGTTTCTAGGAAAACTGACTAATTTTGGTAAAACTCTTAAAATACACAATGTCAGTACACGTAAATGATTAGGAACCTGTAGAAAACACCTGAAATATAAGTAATTAACCCATCCTATCCTTATGGCTGTGTACAATTGCCGAGATTCGAGGTAGAAAGCTGTGAATTGACGAGAATACTGGTAATGTTTACAATTCTGGCTCAGTTACTTTGTTTTATCCCGAAAGAATGTTCTTTCACACATTAAGAGGTACTATTTAGTGAACTCAGATTTTGTGTAAAAACCTGTTAAATAAAGAGAATACTGTCTATTTACAAATGAGACTGAATTGGTAGGAGTTTTTTGAATAAAACAGTTTAAGCCTTGAAGATTCCTGTATATGTTTCTGGGAAAACTGTCTCATTTTGGTCAAACTCTTAAAATACACAATGTTAGTACATGGAAATGATTAGGAACCTTTAAAAGCACTTCAAATACGAGTAAATGGTGCAATACTATCTTTATGGCCGTGGTCAAACCCCGAGATTAGAGGTATAATGCTTTGAAATGACGAGAATATTGGTAAATTTACAATTCCGGCTATTTTACTGGGCGTTTTTTTGAAGAAAATGGTTTCAAATATGAAGAAAAGCCATTTATAAAGCTGAGAATTTGTGTATAGTGCCTTAAAATGAAGAGAATACTGTTCATATTTACAATTGACGCTTTAATGGCTGGCGTTTTTGGACTGAAGCAGTTTAAACCTTGATGATTCATGGGTATATTTCCAAGAAAACTGCCGCATTTCGGTAAAACCCTTAAAGTATACAAGGACAGTACATGGAAATGATTAGGAACCTGTAAGCAACACCTGAAATATAAGTAATTAGACCCATACTATCCTTATGGCCGTGTACAATTGTCGAGTTTCGAGGAAGAAAGCTGTGAATTGATGAGAATACTGGTAATGTTTACAATTCCGGCTCAGTTACTTTGTTTTTTTCTGAAGAGAGTTCTTTCACACATTAAGAGTTACTATTTAGTGAACTCAGATTTTGTGTAAAAAGCTGTTAAATAAAGAGAATACTGTTTCTATTTACAAATGAGACTGAATTGGTAGTAGTTTTTTGAATAAAACAGTTTAAGCCTTGCAGATTCATGTATATGTTTCTGGGAAAACTGTCTCATTTTGGTCAAACTCTTAAAATACACAATGTTTGTACATTGAAATGATTAGGAATCTTTAAAAGCACTTCAAATACGAGTAAATGGTGCCATACTATCTTTATGGCCGTGGTCAAACCCTGAGATTAGAGGTATAATGCTATGAAATGACGAGAATACTGGTAAATTTACAATTCCGGCTATTTTACTGGGCGTTTTTTTGAAGAAAATGGTTTCAAATATGAAGAAAAGCCATTTATAAAGCTGAGAATTTGTGTATAGTGCCTTAAAATGAAGAGAATACTGTTCATATTTACAATTGACGCTGTAATGGCTGGCGTTTTTGGACTGAAGCAGTTTAAACCTTGATGATTCATGGGTATATTTCCAAGAAAACTGCCGCATTTCGGTAAAACTCTTAAAATACACAAGGACAGTACATGGAAATGATTAGGAACCTGTACGCAACACCTGAAATATAAGTAATTAGACCCATATTATCCATATGGCCGTGTACAATTGTCGAGTTTTGAGGTAGAAAGCTGTGAATTGACTAGAATACTGGTAATGTTTACATTCCGGCTCAGTTACTTTGTTTTTTTCTGAAGAGAGTTCTTTCACACATTAAGAGTTTCTATTTAGTGAACTCAGATTTTGTTTAAAAAGCTGTTAAATAAAGAGAATACTGTTTCTATTTACAAATGAGACTGAATTGGTAGGAGTTTTTTGAATAAAACAGTTTAAGCCTTGAAGATTCATGTATATGTTTCTAGGAAAACTGACTAATTTTGGTAAAAGTCTTAAAATACACAATGTCATTACACGGAAATGATTAGGAACCTGTAGAAAACACCTGAAATATAAGTAATTAACCCATCCTAACCTTATGGCTGTGTACAATTGCCGAGATTCGAGGTAGAAAGCTGTGAATTGACGAGAATACTGGTAATGTTTACAATTCCGGCTCAGTTACTTTGTTTTTTCCCCAAAGAATGTTCTTCACACATTAAGAGGTACGATTTAGTGAACTCAGATTTTGTGTAAAAAGCTGTTAAATAAAGAGAATACTGTCTATTTACAAATGAGACTGAATTGGTAGGAGTTTTTTGAATAAAACAGTTTAAGCCTTCAAGATTCCTGTATATGTTTCTAGGAAAACTGTCTCATTTTGGTAAAAATCTTAAAATACACAATGTTAGTACATGGAAATGATTAGGAACCTTTAAAAGCACTTCAAATACGAGTAAATGGTGCAATACTATCTTTATGGCCGTGGTCAAACCCCGAGATTAGAGGTATAATGCTTTGAAATGACGAGAATATTGGTAAATTTACAATTCCGGCTATTTTACTGGGCGTTTTTTTGAAGAAAATGTTTTCAAATATGAAGAAAAGCCATTTATAAAGCTGAGAATTTGTGTATAGTGCCTTAAAATGAAGAGAATACTGTTCATATTTACAATTGACGCTTTAATGGCTGGCGTTTATGGACTGAAGCAGTTTAAACCTTGATGATTCATGGATATATTTCCAAGAAAACTGCCGCATTTCGGTAAAACCCTTAAAGTATACAAGGACAGTACATGGAAATGATTAGGAACCTGTAGAAAACACCTGAAATATAAGTAATTAACCCATCCTATCCTTATGGCTGTGTACAATTGCCGAGATTCGAGGTAGAAAGCTGTGAATTGATGAGAATACTGGTAATGTTTACAATTCCGGCTCAGTTACTTTGTTTTTTTCTGAAGAGAGTTCTTTCACAAATTAAGAGTTACTATTTAGTGAACTCAGATTTTGTGTAAAAAGCTGTTAAATAAAGAGAATACTGTTTCTATTTACAAATGAGACTGAATTGGTAGGAGTTTTTTGAATAAAACAGTTTAAGCCTTGAATATTCATGTATATGTTTCTAGGAAAACTGACTAATTTTGGTAAAACTCTTAAAATACACAATGTCAGTACACGGAAATGATTAGGAACCTGTAGAAAACACCTGAAATATAAGTAATTAACCCATCCTATCCTTATGGCTGTGTACAATTGCCGAGATTCGAGGTAGAAAGCTGTGAATTGACGATAATACTGGTAATGTTTACAATTCTGGCTCAGTTACTTTGTTTTTTCCCCAAAGAATGTTCTTTCACACATTAAGAGGTACTATTTAGTGAACTCAGATTTTGTGTAAAAAGCTGTTAAATAAAGAGAATACTGTTTCTATTTACAAATGAGACTGAATTGGTAGGAGTTTTTTGAATAAAACAGTTTAAGCCTTGCAGATTCATGTATATGTTTCTAGGAAAACTGACTAATTTTGTTAAAAGTCTTAAAATACACAATGTCATTACACGGAAATGATTAGGAACCTGTAGAAAACACCTGAAATATAAGTAATTAACCCATCCTATCCTTATGGCTGTGTACAATTGCCGAGATTCGAGGTAGAAAGCTGTGAATTGACGAGAATACTGGTAATGTTTACAATTCTGGCTCAGTTTCTTTGTTTTTTCCCCAAAGAATGTTCTTTCACACATTAAGAGGTACTATTTAGTGAACTCAGATTTTGTGTAAAAAGCTGTTAAATAAAGAGAATACTGTCTATTTACAAATGAGACTGAATTGGTAGGAGTTTTTTGAATAAAACAGTTTAAGCCTTGAAGATTCCTGTATATGTTTCTAGGAAAACTGTCTCATTTTGGTAAAAATCTTAAAATACACAATGTTAGTACATGGAAATGATTAGGAACCTTTAAAAGCACTTCAAATACAAGTAAATGGTGCAATACTATCTTTATGGCCGTGGTCAAACCCCGAGATTAGAGGTACAATGCTTTGAAATGACGAGAATATTGGTAAATTTACAATTCCCGCTATTTTACTGGGCGTTTTTTTGAAGAAACAGGTTTCAAATATGAAGAAAAGCCGTTTATAAAGCTGAGAATTTGTGTATAATGCCTTAAAATGAAGAGAATACTGTTCATATTTACAATTGAGGCTGTAATGGCTGGCGTTTTTGGAATGAAAGAGTTTAAACCTTGATGATTCATGGATATATTTCCAAGAAAACTGCAGCATTTCGGTAAAACTATTAAAATATACAAGAAGAGTACATGGAAATTATTAGGAACCTGTAGGCAACACCTGAAATATAAGTAATTAGACCCACACTATCCTTATGGCCGTGTACAATTGTCGAGTTTCGAGGAAGAAAGCTGTGAATTGATGAGAATACTGGTAATGTTTACAATTCCGGCTCAGTTACTTTGTTTTTTTCTGAAGAGAGTTCTTTCACAAATTAAGAGTTACTATTTAGTGAACTCAGATTTTGTGTAAAAAGCTGTTAAATAAAGAGAATACTGTTTCTATTTACAAATGAGACTGAATTGGTAGGAGTTTTTTGAATAAAACAGTTTAAGCCTTGCAGATTCATGTATATGTTTCAAGGAAAACTGACTAATTTTGTAAAAAGTCTTAAAATACACAATGTCATTACACGTAAATGATTAGGAACCTGTAGAAAACACCTGAAATATAAGTAATTAACCCATCCTATCCTTATGGCTGTGTACAATTGCCGAGATTCGAGGTAGAAAGCTGTGAATTGACGAGAATACTGGTAATGTTTACAATTCTGGCTCAGTTTCTTTGTTTTTTCCCCAAAGAATGTTCTTTCACACATTAAGAGGTACTATTTAGTGAACTCAGATTTTGTGTAAAAAGCTGTTAAATAAAGAGAATACTGTCTATTTACAAATGAGACTGAATTGGTAGGAGTTTTTTGAATAAAACAGTTTAAGCCTTGAAGATTCCTGTATATGTTTCTGGGAAAACTGTCTCATTTTGGTCAAACTCTTAAAATACACAATGTTTGTACATGGAAATGATTAGGAACCTTTAAAAGCACTTCAAATACGAGTAAATGGTGCCATACTATCTTTATGGCCGTGGTCAAACCCCGAGATTAGAGGTATAATGCTTTGAAATGACGAGAATACTGGTAAATTTACAATTCCGGCTATTTTACTGGGCGTTTTTTTGAAGAAACAGGTTTCAAATATGAAGAAAAGCCGTTTATAAAGCTGAGAATTTGTGTATAATGCCTTAAAATGAAGAGAATACTGTTCATATTTACAATTGAGGCTGTAATGGCTGGCGTTTTTGGAATGAAACAGTTTAAACCTTGATGATTCATGGATATATTTCCAAGAAAACTGCAGCATTTCGGTAAAACTCTTAAAATACACAACGACAGTACATGGAAATGATTAGGAACCTGTACGCAACACCTGAAACATAAGTAATTAGACCCATATTATCCATATGGCCGTGTACAATTGTCGAGTTTTGAGGTAGAAAGCTGTGAATTGACGAGAATACTGGTAATGTTTACAATTCCGGCTCGGTTACTTTGTTTTTTTCTGAAGAGAGTTCTTTCACACATTAAGAGTTACTATTTAGTGAACTCAGATTTTGTGTAAAAAGCTGTTAAATAAAGAGAATACTGTCTATTTACAAATGAGACTGAATTGGTAGGAGTTTTTTGAATAAAACAGTTTAAGCCTTGAAGATTCCTGTATATGTTTCTAGGAAAACTGTCTCATTTTGGTAAAACTGTTAAAATACACAATGTCAGTACACGGAAATGATTAGGAACCTGTAGAAAACACCTGAAATATAAGTAATTAACCCATCCTATCCTTATGGCTGTGTACAATTGCCGAGATTCGAGGTAGAAAGCTGTGAATTGACGAGAATACTGGTAATGTTTTCAATTCTGGCTCAGTTACTTTGTTTTTTCCCCAAAGAATGTTCTTTCACACATTAAGAGGTACTATTTAGTGAACTCAGATTTTGTGTAAAAAGCTGTTAAATAAAGAGAATACTGTCTATTTACAAATGAGACTGAATTGGTAGGAGTTTTTTGAATAAAACAGTTTAAGCCTTGAATATTCATGTATATGTTTCTCGGAAAACTGACTAATTTTGGTAAAACTCTTAAAATACACAATGTCAGTACACGGAAATGATTAGGAACCTGTAGAAAACACCTGAAATATAAGTAATTAACCCATCCTATCTTTATGGCTGTGTACAATTGCCGAGATTCGAGGTAGAAAGCTGTGAATTGACGAGAATACTGGTAATGTTTACAATTCCGGCTCAGTTACTTTGTTTTTTTCTGAAGAGAGTTCTTTCACACATTAAGAGATACTATTTAGTGAACTCAGATTTTGTGTAAAAAGCTGTTAAATAAAGAGAATACTGTTTCTATTTACAAATGAGACTGAATTGGTAGGAGTTTTTTGAATAAAACAGTTTAAGCCTTGCAGATTCATGTATATGTTTCTAGGAAAACTGACTAATTTTGTTAAAAGTCTTAAAATACACAATGTCATTACACGGAAATGATTAGGAACCTGTAGAAAACACCTGAAATATAAGTAATTAACCCATCCTATCCTTATGGCTGTGTACAATTGCCGAGATTCGAGGTAGAAAGCTGTGAATTGACGAGAATACTGGTAATGTTTACAATTCTGGCTCAGTTTCTTTGTTTTTTCCCCAAAGAATGTTCTTTCACACATTAAGAGGTACTATTTAGTGAACTCAGATTTTGTGTAAAAAGCTGTTAAATAAAGAGAATACTGTCTATTTACAAATGAGACTGAATTGGTAGGAGTTTTTTGAATAAAACAGTTTAAGCCTTGAAGATTCCTGTTTATGTTTCTGGGAAAACTGTCTCATTTTGGTCAAACTCTTAAAATACACAATGTTTGTACATGGAAATGATTAGGAACCTTTAAAAGCACTTCAAATACGAGTAAATGGTGCCATACTATCTTTATGGCCGTGGTCAAACCCCGAGATTAGAGGTATAATGCTTTGAAATGACGAGAATACTGGTAAATTTACAATTCCGGCTATTTTACTGGGCGTTTTTTTGAAGAAACAGGTTTCAAATATGAAGAAAAGCCGTTTATAAAGCTGAGAATTTGTGTATAATGCCTTAAAATGAAGAGAATACTGTTCATATTTACAATTGAGGCTGTAATGGCTGGCGTTTTTGGAATGAAACAGTTTAAACCTTGATGATTCATGGATATATTTCCAAGAAAACTGCAGCATTTCGGTAAAACTCTTAAAATACACAACGACAGTACATGGAAATGATTAGGAACCTGTACGCAACACCTGAAACATAAGTAATTAGACCCATATTATCCATATGGCCGTGTACAATTGTCGAGTTTTGAGGTAGAAAGCTGTGAATTGACGAGAATACTGGTAATGTTTACAATTCCGGCTCGGTTACTTTGTTTTTTTCTGAAGAGAGTTCTTTCACACATTAAGAGTTACTATTTAGTGAACTCAGATTTTGTGTAAAAAGCTGTTAAATAAAGAGAATACTGTCTATTTACAAATGAGACTGAATTGGTAGGAGTTTTTTGAATAAAACAGTTTAAGCCTTGAAGATTCCTGTATATGTTTCTAGGAAAACTGTCTCATTTTGGTAAAACTCTTAAAATACACAATGTCAGTACACGGAAATGATTAGGAACCTGTAGAAAACACCTGAAATATAAGTAATTAACCCATCCTATCCTTATGGCTGTGTACAATTGCCGAGATTCGAGGTAGAAAGCTGTGAATTGACGAGAATACTGGTAATGTTTTCAATTCTGGCTCAGTTACTTTGTTTTTTCCCCAAAGAATGTTCTTTCACACATTAAGAGGTACTATTTAGTGAACTCAGATTTTGTGTAAAAAGCTGTTAAATAAAGAGAATACTGTCTATTTACAAATGAGACTGAATTGGTAGGAGTTTTTTGAATAAAACAGTTTAAGCCTTGAATATTCATGTATATGTTTCTCGGAAAACTGACTAATTTTGGTAAAACTCTTAAAATACACAATGTCAGTACACGGAAATGATTAGGAACCTGTAGAAAACACCTGAAATATAAGTAATTAACCCATCCTATCTTTATGGCTGTGTACAATTGCCGAGATTCGAGGTAGAAAGCTGTGAATTGACGAGAATACTGGTAATGTTTACAATTCCGGCTCAGTTACTTTGTTTTTTTCTGAAGAGAGTTCTTTCACACATTAAGAGATACTATTTAGTGAACTCAGATTTTGTGTAAAAAGCTGTTAAATAAAGAGAATACTGTTTCTATTTACAAATGAGACTGAATTGGTAGGAGTTTTTTGAATAAAACAGTTTAAGCCTTGCAGATTCATGTATATGTTTCTAGGAAAACTGACTAATTTTGTTAAAAGTCTTAAAATACACAATGTCATTACACGGAAATGATTAGGAACCTGTAGAAAACACCTGAAATATAAGTAATTAACCCATCCTATCCTTATGGCTGTGTACAATTGCCGAGATTCGAGGTAGAAAGCTGTGAATTGACGAGAATACTGGTAATTTTTACAATTACGGCTCAGTTACTTTGTTTTATCCCCAAAGAATATTCTTTCACATATTAAGACGTACTATTTAGTGAACTCAGATTTTGTGTAAAAAGCTGTTAAATAAAGAGAATACTGTCTATTTACAAATGAGACTGAATTGGTAGGAGTTTTTTGAATAAAACAGTTTAAGCCTTGAAGATTCCTGTATATGTTTCTAGGAAAACTGTCTCATTTTGGAAAAAATCTTAAAATACACAATGTTAGTACATGGAAATGATTAGGAACCTTTAAAAGCACTTCAAATACGAGTAAATGGTGCAATACTATCTTTATGGCCGTAGTCAAACCCCGAGATTAGAGGTATAATGCTTTGAAATGACGAGAATATTGGTAAATTTACAATTCTGGCTATTTTACTGGGCGTTTTTTTTGAAGAAACAGGTTTCAATATGAAGAAAAGCCGTTTATAAAGCTGAGAATTTGTGTATAATGCCTTAAAATGAAGAGAATACTGTTCATATTTACAATTGAGGCTGTAATGGCTGGCGTTTTTGGATTGAAACAGTTTAAACCTTGATTATTCATGGATATATTTCCAAGAAAACTGCCGCATTTCGGTAAAACACTTAAAGTATACAAGGACAGTACATGGAAATGATTAGGAACCTTTAAAAGCACTTCAAATACGAGTAAATGGTGCCATACTATCTTTATGGCCGTGGTCAAACCCCGAGATTAGAGGTATAATGCTTTGAAATTACGAGAATACTGGTAAATTTACAATTCCGGCTATTTTACTGGGCGTTTTTTGAAGAAAATGGTTTCAAATATGAAGAAAAGCCATTTATAAAGCTGAGAATTTGTGTATAGTGCCTTAAAATGAAGAGAATACTGTTCATATTTACAATTGACGCTGTAATGGCTGGCGTTTTTGGACTGAAGCAGTTTAAACCTTGATGATTCATGGGTTTATTTCCAAGAAAACTGCCGCATTTCGGTAAAACTCTTAAAATACACAAGGACAGTACATGGAAATGATTAGGAACCTGTACGCAACACCTGAAATATAAGTAATTAGACCCATATTATCCATATGGCCGTGTACAATTGTCGAGTTTTGAGGTAGAAAGCTGTGAATTTACGAGAATACTGGTAATGTTTACAATTCCGGCTCGGTTTCTTTGTTTTTTTCTGAAGAGAGTTCTTTCACACATTAAGAGTTACTATTTAGTGAACTCAGATTTTGTGTAAAAAGCTGTTAAATAAAGAGAATACTGTCTATTTACAAATGAGACTGAATTGGTAGGAGTTTTTTGAATAAAACAGTTTTAGCCTTGAAGATTCCTGTATATGTTTCTAGGAAAACTGTCTCATTTTGGTAAAAATCTTAAAATACACAATGTCATTACACGGAAATGATTAGGAACCTGTAGAAAACACCTGAAATATAAGTAATTAACCCATCCTATCCTTATGGCTGTGTACAATTGCCGAGATTCGAGGTAGAAAGCTGTGAATTGACGAGAATACTGGTAATGTTTACAATTCCGGCTCAGTTACTTTGTTTTTTCCCCAAAGAATGTTCTTTCACACATTAAGAGGTACTATTTAGTGAACTCAGATTTTGTGTAAAAAGCTGTTAAATAAAGAGAATACTGTCTATTTACAAATGAGACTGAATTGGTAGGAGTTTTTTGAATAAAACAGTTTAAGCCTTGAATATTCATGTATATGTTTCTCGGAAAACTGACTAATTTTGGTAAAACTCTTAAAATACACAATGTCAGTACACGGAAATGATTAGGAACCTGTAGAAAACACCTGAAATATAAGTAATTAACCCATCCTATCCTTATGGCTGTGTACAATTGCCGAGATTCGAGGTAGAAAGCTGTGAATTGTCGAGAATACTGGTAATGTTTACAATTCCGGCTCATTACTTTGTTTTTTCCCCAAAGAATATGCTTTCACACATTAAGAGGTACAATTTAGTGTTCTCAGATTGTGTAAAAAGCTGTTAAATAAAGAGAATACTGTCTATTTACAAATGAGACTGAATTGGTAGGAGTTTTTTGAATAAAACCGTTTAAGCCTTGAAGATTCCTGTATATGTTTCTGGGAAAACTGTCTCATTTTGGTCAAACTCTTAAAATACACAATGTTTGTACATGGAAATGATTAGGAACCTTTAAAAGCACTTCAAATACGAGTAAATGGTGCCATACTATCTTTATGGCCGTGGTCAAACCCTGAGATTAGAGGTATAATGCTATGAAATGACGAGAATACTGGTAAATTTACAATTCCGGCTATTTTACTGGGCGTTTTTTTGAAGAAACAGGTTTCAAATATGAAGAAAAGCCGTTTATAAAGCTGAGAATTTGTGTATAATGCCTTAAAATGAAGAGAATACTGTTCATATTTACAATTGAGGCTGTAATGGCTGGCGTTTTTGGAATGAAACAGTTTAAACCTTGATGATTCATGGATATATTTCCAAGAAAACTGCAGCATTTCGGTAAAACTCTTAAAATACACAAGAAGAGTACATGGAAATTATTAGGAACCTGTAGGCAACACCTGAAATATAAGTAATTAGACCAATACTATCCTTATGGCCGTGTACAATTGTGGAGTTTCGAGGTAGAAAGCTGTGAATTGACGAGAATACTGGTAATGTTTACAATTCCGGCTTAGTTACTTTGTTTTTTTCTGAAGAGAGTTCTTTCACACATTAAGAGTTACTATTTAGTGAACTCAGATTTTTTGTAAAAAGCTGTTAAATAAAGAGAATCCTGTTTCTATTTACAAATGAGACTGAATTGGTAGGAGTTTTTTGAATAAAACAGTTTAAGCCTTGCAGATTCATGTATATGTTTCTAGGAAAACTGACTAATTTTGTTAAAAGTCTTAAAATACACAATGTCATTACACGGAAATGATTAGGAACCTGTAGAAAACACCTGAAATATAAGTAATTAACCCATCCTATCCTTATGGCTGTGTACAATTGCCGGGATTCGAGGTAGAAAGCTGTGAATTGACGAGAATACTGGTAATGTTTACAATTACGGCTCAGTTACTTTGTTTTTTCCCCAAAGAATATTCTTTCACATATTAAGACGTACTATTTAGTGAACTCAGATTTTGTGTAAAAAGCTGTTAAATAAAGAGAATACTGTCTATTTACAAATGAGACTGAATTGGTAGGAGTTTTTTGAATAAAACAGTTTAAGCCTTGAAGATTCCTGTATATGTTTCTAGGAAAACTGTCTCATTTTGGTAAAAATCTTAAAATACACAATGTTAGTACATGGAAATGATTAGGAACCTTTAAAAGCACTTCAAATACAAGTAAATGGTGCAATACTATCTTTATGGCCGTGGTCAAACCCCGAGATTAGAGGTATAATGCTTTGAAATGACGAGAATATTGGTAAATTTACAATTCCGGCTATTTTACTGGGCGTTTTTTTGAAGAAACAGGTTTCAAATATGAAGAAAAGCCGTTTATAAAGCTGAGAATTTGTGTATAATGCCTTAAAATGAAGAGAATACTGTTCATATTTACAATTGAGGCTGTAATGGCTGGCGTTTTTGGAATGAAACAGTTTAAACCTTGATTATTCATGGATATATTTCCAAGAAAACTGCCGCATTTCGGTAAAACCCTTAAAGTATACAAGGACAGTACATGGAAATGATTAGGAACCTTTAAAAGCACTTCAAATACGAGTAAATGGTGCCATACTATCTTTATGGCCGTGGTCAAACCCCGAGATTAGAGGTATAATGCTTTGAAATTACGAGAATACTGGTAAATTTACAATTCCGGCTATTTTACTGGGCGTTTTTTGAAGAAAATGGTTTCAAATATGAAGAAAAGCCATTTATAAAGCTGAGAATTTGTGTATAGTGCCTTAAAATGAAGAGAATACTGTTCATATTTACAATTGACGCTGTAATGGCTGGCGTTTTTGGACTGAAGCAGTTTAAACCTTGATGATTCATGGGTTTATTTCCAAGAAAACTGCCGCATTTCGGTAAAACTCTTAAAATACACAAGGACAGTACATGGAAATGATTAGGAACCTGTACGCAACACCTGAAATATAAGTAATTAGACCCATATTATCCATATGGCCGTGTACAATTGTCGAGTTTTGAGGTAGAAAGCTGTGAATTTATGAGAATACTGGTAATGTTTACAATTCCGGCTCGGTTACTTTGTTTTTTTCTGAAGAGAGTTCTTTCACACATTAAGAGTTACTATTTAGTGAACTCAGATTTTGTGTAAAAAGCTGTTAAATAAAGAGAATCCTGTTTCTATTTACAAATGAGACTGAATTGGTAGGAGTTTTTTGAATAAAACAGTTTAAGCCTTGCAGATTCATGTATATGTTTCTAGGAAAACTGACTAATTTTGTTAAAAGTCTTAAAATACACAATGTCATTACACGGAAATGATTAGGAACCTGTAGAAAACACCTGAAATATAAGTAATTAACCCATCCTATCCTTATGGCTGTGTACAATTGCCGGGATTCGAGGTAGAAAGCTGTGAATTGACGAGAATACTGGTAATGTTTACAATTACGGCTCAGTTACTTTGTTTTTTCCCCAAAGAATATTCTTTCACATATTAAGACGTACTATTTAGTGAACTCAGATTTTGTGTAAAAAGCTGTTAAATAAAGAGAATACTGTCTATTTACAAATGAGACTGAATTGGTAGGAGTTTTTTGAATAAAACAGTTTAAGCCTTGAAGATTCCTGTATATGTTTCTAGGAAAACTGTCTCATTTTGGTAAAAATCTTAAAATACACAATGTTAGTACATGGAAATGATTAGGAACCTTTAAAAGCACTTCAAATACAAGTAAATGGTGCAATACTATCTTTATGGCCGTAGTCAAACCCCGAGATTAGAGGTATAATGCTTTGAAATGACGAGAATATTGGTAAATTTACAATTCTGGCTATTTTTACTGGGCGTTTTTTTTGAAGAAACAGGTTTCAATATGAAGAAAAGCCGTTTATAAAGCTGAGAATTTGTGTATAATGCCTTAAAATGAAGAGAATACTGTTCATATTTACAATTGAGGCTGTAATGGCTGGCGTTTTTGGAATGAAACAGTTTAAACCTTGATTATTCATGGATATATTTCCAAGAAAACTGCCGCATTTCGGTAAAACACTTAAAGTATACAAGGACAGTACATGGAAATGATTAGGAACCTTTAAAAGCACTTCAAATACGAGTAAATGGTGCCATACTATCTTTATGGCCGTGGTCAAACCCCGAGATTAGAGGTATAATGCTTTGAAATTACGAGAATACTGGTAAATTTACAATTCCGGCTATTTTACTGGGCGTTTTTTGAAGAAAATGGTTTCAAATATGAAGAAAAGCCATTTATAAAGCTGAGAATTTGTGTATAGTGCCTTAAAATGAAGAGAATACTGTTCATATTTACAATTGACGCTGTAATGGCTGGCGTTTTTGGACTGAAGCAGTTTAAACCTTGATGATTCATGGGTTTATTTCCAAGAAAACTGCCGCATTTCGGTAAAACTCTTAAAATACACAAGGACAGTACATGGAAATGATTAGGAACCTGTACGCAACACCTGAAATATAAGTAATTAGACCCATATTATCCATATGGCCGTGTACAATTGTCGAGTTTTGAGGTAGAAAGCTGTGAATTGACGAGAATACTGGTAATGTTTACAATTCCGGCTCGGTTTCTTTGTTTTTTTCTGAAGAGAGTTCTTTCACACATTAAGAGTTACTATTTAGTGAACTCAGATTTTGTGTAAAAAGCTGTTAAATAAAGAGAATACTGTCTATTTACAAATGAGACTGAATTGGTAGGAGTTTTTTGAATAAAACAGTTTTAGCCTTGAAGATTCCTGTATATGTTTCTAGGAAAACTGTCTCATTTTGGTAAAAATCTTAAAATACACAATGTCATTACACGGAAATGATTAGGAACCTGTAGAAAACACCTGAAATATAAGTAATTAACCCATCCTATCCTTATGGCTGTGTACAATTGCCGAGATTCGAGGTAGAAAGCTGTGAATTGACGAGAATACTGGTAATGTTTACAATTCCGGCTCAGTTACTTTGTTTTTTCCCCAAAGAATGTTCTTTCACACATTAAGAGGTACTATTTAGTGAACTCAGATTTTGTGTAAAAAGCTGTTAAATAAAGAGAATACTGTCTATTTACAAATGAGACTGAATTGGTAGGAGTTTTTTGAATAAAACAGTTTAAGCCTTGAATATTCATGTATATGTTTCTCGGAAAACTGACTAATTTTGGTAAAACTCTTAAAATACACAATGTCAGTACACGGAAATGATTAGGAACCTGTAGAAAACACCTGAAATATAAGTAATTAACCCATCCTATCCTTATGGCTGTGTACAATTGCCGAGATTCGAGGTAGAAAGCTGTGAATTGTCGAGAATACTGGTAATGTTTACAATTCCGGCTCATTACTTTGTTTTTTCCCCAAAGAATATGCTTTCACACATTAAGAGGTACAATTTAGTGTTCTCAGATTGTGTAAAAAGCTGTTAAATAAAGAGAATACTGTCTATTTACAAATGAGACTGAATTGGTAGGAGTTTTTTGAATAAAACCGTTTAAGCCTTGAAGATTCCTGTATATGTTTCTGGGAAAACTGTCTCATTTTGGTCAAACTCTTAAAATACACAATGTTTGTACATGGAAATGATTAGGAACCTTTAAAAGCACTTCAAATACGAGTAAATGGTGCCATACTATCTTTATGGCCGTGGTCAAACCCTGAGATTAGAGGTATAATGCTATGAAATGACGAGAATACTGGTAAATTTACAATTCCGGCTATTTTACTGGGCGTTTTTTTGAAGAAACAGGTTTCAAATATGAAGAAAAGCCGTTTATAAAGCTGAGAATTTGTGTATAATGCCTTAAAATGAAGAGAATACTGTTCATATTTACAATTGAGGCTGTAATGGCTGGCGTTTTTGGAATGAAACAGTTTAAACCTTGATGATTCATGGATATATTTCCAAGAAAACTGCAGCATTTCGGTAAAACTCTTAAAATACACAAGAAGAGTACATGGAAATTATTAGGAACCTGTAGGCAACACCTGAAATATAAGTAATTAGACCAATACTATCCTTATGGCCGTGTACAATTGTGGAGTTTCGAGGTAGAAAGCTGTGAATTGACGAGAATACTGGCAATGTTTACAATTCCGGCTTAGTTACTTTGTTTTTTTCTGAAGAGAGTTCTTTCACACATTAAGAGTTACTATTTAGTGAACTCAGATTTTTAGTAAAAAGCTGTTAAATAAAGAGAATCCTGTTTCTATTTACAAATGAGACTGAATTGGTAGGAGTTTTTTGAATAAAACAGTTTAAGCCTTGCAGATTCATGTATATGTTTCTAGGAAAACTGACTAATTTTGTTAAAAGTCTTAAAATACACAATGTCATTACACGGAAATGATTAGGAACCTGTAGAAAACACCTGAAATATAAGTAATTAACCCATCCTATCCTTATGGCTGTGTATAATTGCCGGGATTCGAGGTAGAAAGCTGTGAATTGACGAGAATACTGGTAATGTTTACAATTACGGCTCATTACTTTGTATTTTCCCCAAAGAATATTCTTTCACATATTAAGACGTACTATTTAGTGAACTCAGATTTTGTGTAAAAAGCTGTTAAATAAAGAGAATACTGTCTATTTACAAATGAGACTGAATTGGTAGGAGTTTTTTGAATAAAACAGTTTAAGCCTTGAAGATTCCTGTATATGTTTCTAGGAAAACTGTCTCATTTTGGTAAAAATCTTAAAATACACAATGTTAGTACATGGAAATGATTAGGAACCTTTAAAAGCACTTCAAATACAAGTAAATGGTGCAATACTATCTTTATGGCCGTGGTCAAACCCCGAGATTAGAGGTATAATGCTTTGAAATGACGAGAATATTGGTAAATTTACAATTCCGGCTATTTTACTGGGCGTTTTTTTGAAGAAACACGTTTCAAATATGAAGAAAAGCCGTTTATAAAGCTGAGAATTTGTGTATAATGCCTTAAAATGAAGAGAATACTGTTCATATTTACAATTGAGGCTGTAATGGCTGGCGTTTTTGGAATGAAACAGTTTAAACCTTGATTATTCATGGATATATTTCCAAGAAAACTGCCGCATTTCGGTAAAACCCTTAAAGTATACAAGGACAGTACATGGAAATGATTAGGAACCTTTAAAAGCACTTCAAATACGAGTAAATGGTGCCATACTATCTTTATGGCCGTGGTCAAACCCCGAGATTAGAGGTATAATGCTTTGAAATGACGAGAATACTGGTAAATTTACAATTCCAGCTATTTTACTGGGCGTTTTTTGAAGAAAATGGTTTCAAATATGAAGAATAGCCATTTATAAAGCTGAGAATTTGTGTATAGTGCCTTAAAATGAAGAGAATACTGTTCATATTTACAATTGACGCTGTAATGGCTGGCGTTTTTGGACTGAAGCAGTTTAAAGCTTGATGATTCATGGGTTTATTTCCAAGAAAACTGCCGCATTTCGGTAAAACTCTTAAAATACACAAGGACAGTACATGGAAATGATTAGGAACCTGTACGCAACACCTGAAATATAAGTAATTATACCCATATTATCCATATGGCCGTGTACAATTGTCGAGTTTTGAGGTAGAAAGCTGTGAATTGACGAGAATACTGGTAATGTTTACAATTCCGGCTCGGTTACTTTGTTTTTTTCTGAAGAGAGTTCTTTCACACATTAAGAGTTACTATTTAGTGAACTCAGATTTTGTGTAAAAAGCTGTTAAATAAAGAGAATCCTGTTTCTATTTACAAATGAGACTGAATTGGTAGGAGTTTTTTGAATAAAACAGTTTAAGCCTTGCAGATTCATGTATATGTTTCTAGGAAAACTGACTAATTTTGTTAAAAGTCTTAAAATACACAATGTCATTACACGGAAATGATTAGGAACCTGTAGAAAACACCTGAAATATAAGTAATTAACCCATCCTATCCTTATGGCTGTGTACAATTGCCGGGATTCGAGGTAGAAAGCTGTGAATTGACGAGAATACTGGTAATGTTTACAATTACGGCTCAGTTACTTTGTTTTTTCCCCAAAGAATATTCTTTCACATATTAAGACGTACTATTTAGTGAACTCAGATTTTGTGTAAAAAGCTGTTAAATAAAGCGAATACTGTTTCTATTTACAAATGAGACTGAATTGGTAGGAGTTTTTTGAATAAAACAGTTTAAGCCTTGCAGATTCATGTATATGTTTCTAGGAAAACTGACTAATTTTGTTAAAAGTCTTAAAATACACAATGTCATTACACGAAAATGATTAGGAACCTGTAGAAAACACCTGAAATATAAGTAATTAACCCATCCTATCCTTATGGCTGTGTACAATTGCCGAGATTCGAGGTAGAAAGCTGTGAATTGACGAGAATACTGGTAATGTTTACAATTCCGGCTCAGTTACTTTGTTTTTTCCCCAAAGAATGTTCTTTCACACATTAAGCGGTACTATTTAGTGAACTCAGATTTTGTGTAAAAAGCTGTTAAATAAAGAGAATACTGTCTATTTACAAATGAGACTGAATTGGTAGGAGTTTTTTGAATAAAACAGTTTAAGCCTTGAAGATTCCTGTATATGTTTCTGGGAAAACTGTCTCATTTTGGTCAAACTCTTAAAATACACAATGTTTGTACACGGAAATGATTAGGAACCTTTAAAAGCACTTCAAATACGCGTAAATGGTGCCATACTATCTTTATGGCCGTGGTCAAAACCCGAGACTGGAGGTATAATGCTTTGAAATGACGAGAATACTGGTAAATTTACAATTCCGGCTATTTTACTGGGCGTTTTTTGAAGAAAATGGTTTCAAATATGAAGAAGAGCCATTTATAAAGCTGAGAATTTGTGTATAGTGCCTTAAAATGAAGAGAATACTGTTCATATTTACAATTGACGCTGTAATGGCTGGCGTTTTTGGACTGAAGCAGTTTAAACCTTGATGATTCATGGGTATATTTCCAAGAAAACTGCCGCATTTCGGTAAAACTCTTAAAATACGCAAGGACAGTACATGGAAATGATTAGGAACCTGTAGGCAACACCTGAAATATAAGTAATTAGACCCATACTATCCTTATGGCCGTGTACAATTGTCGAGTTTCGAGGAGGAAAGCTGTGAATTGATGAGAATACTGGTAATGTTTACAATTCCGGCTCACTTTGTTTTTTTCTGAAGAGAGTTCTTTCACACATTAAGAGTTACTATTTAGTGAACTCAGATTTTGTGAAAAAAGCTGTTAAATAAAGAGAATCCTGTTTCTATTCACAAATGAGACTGAATTGGTAGGAGTTTTTTGAATAAAACAGTTTAAGCCTTGAAGATTCATGTATATGTTTCTAGGAAAACTGACTAATTTTGTTAAAAGTCTTAAAATACACAATGTCATTACACGGAAATGATTAGGAACCTGTAGAAAACACCTGAAATATAAGTAATTAACCCATCCTATCCTTATGGCTGTGTACAATTGCCGAGATTCGAGGTAGAAGGCTGTGAATTGACGAGAATACTGGTAATGTTTACAATTCTGGCTCAGTTACTTTGTTTTTTCCCCAAAGAATGTTCTTTCACACATTAAGAGGTACTATTTAGTGAACTCAGATTTTGTGTAAAAAGCTGTTAAATAAAGAGAATACTGTCTATTTACAAATGAGACTGAATTGGTAGGAGTTTTTTGAATAAAACAGTTTAAGCCTTGAAGATTCCTGTATATGTTTCTAGGAAAACTGTCTCATTTTGGTAAAAATCTTAAAATACACAATGTTAGTACATGGAAATGATTAGGAACCTTTAAAAGCACTTCAAATACAAGTAAATGGTGCAATACTATCTTTATGGCCGTGGTCAAACCCCGAGATTAGAGGTATAATGCTTTGAATTGACGAGAATATTGGTAAATTTACAATTCCGGCTATTTTACTGGGCGTTTTTTTGAAGAAACAGGTTTCAAATATGAAGAAAAGCCGTTTATAAAGCTGAGAATTTGTGTATAATGCCTTAAAATGAAGAGAATACTGTTCATATTTACAATTGAGGCTGTAATGGCTGGCGTTTTTGGAATGAAACAGTTTAAACCTTGATTATTCATGGATATATTTCCAAGAAAACTGCCGCATTTCGGTAAAACCCTTAAAGTATACAAGGACAGTACATGGAAATGATTAGGAACCTTTAAAAGCACTTCAAATACGAGTAAATGGTGCCATACTATCTTTATGGCCGTGGTCAAACCCCGAGATTAGAGGTATAATGCTTTGAAATGACGAGAATACTGGTAAATTTACAATTCCGGCTATTTTACTGGGCGTTTTTTTTGAAGAAAATGGTTTCAAATATGAAGAATAGCCATTTATAAAGCTGAGAATTTGTGTATAGTGCCTTAAAATGAAGAGAATACTGTTCATATTTACAATTGACGCTGTAATGGCTGGCGTTTTTGGACTGAAGCAGTTTAAAGCTTGATGATTCATGGGTTTATTTCCAAGAAAACTGCCGCATTTCTGTAAAACTCTTAAAATACACAAGGACAGTACATGGAAATGATTAGGAACCTGTACGCAACACCTGAAATATAAGTAATTATACCCATATTATCCATATGGCCGTGTACAATTGTCGAGTTTTGAGGTAGAAAGCTGTGAATTGACGAGAATACTGGTAATGTTTACAATTCCGGCTCGGTTACTTTGTTTTTTTCTGAAGAGAGTTCTTTCACACATTAAGAGTTACTATTTAGTGAACTCAGATTTTGTGTAAAAAGCTGTTAAATAAAGAGAATCCTGTTTCTATTTACAAATGAGACTGAATTGGTAGGAGTTTTTTGAATAAAACAGTTTAAGCCTTGCAGATTCATGTATATGTTTCTAGGAAAACTGACTAATTTTGTTAAAAGTCTTAAAATACACAATGTCATTACACGGAAATGATTAGGAACCTGTAGAAAACACCTGAAATATAAGTAATTAACCCATCCTATCCTTATGGCTGTGTACAATTGCCGGGATTCGAGGTAGAAAGCTGTGAATTGACGAGAATACTGGTAATGTTTACAATTACGGCTCAGTTACTTTGTTTTTTCCCCAAAGAATATTCTTTCACATATTAAGACGTACTATTTAGTGAACTCAGATTTTGTGTAAAAAGCTGTTAAATAAAGCGAATACTGTTTCTATTTACAAATGAGACTGAATTGGTAGGAGTTTTTTGAATAAAACAGTTTAAGCCTTGCAGATTCATGTATATGTTTCTAGGAAAACTGACTAATTTTGTTAAAAGTCTTAAAATACACAATGTCATTACACGAAAATGATTAGGAACCTGTAGAAAACACCTGAAATATAAGTAATTAACCCATCCTATCCTTATGGCTGTGTACAATTGCCGAGATTCGAGGTAGAAAGCTGTGAATTGACGAGAATACTGGTAATGTTTACAATTCCGGCTCAGTTACTTTGTTTTTTCCCCAAAGAATGTTCTTTCACACATTAAGCGGTACTATTTAGTGAACTCAGATTTTGTGTAAAAAGCTGTTAAATAAAGAGAATACTGTCTATTTACAAATGAGACTGAATTGGTAGGAGTTTTTTGAATAAAACAGTTTAAGCCTTGAAGATTCCTGTATATGTTTCTGGGAAAACTGTCTCATTTTGGTCAAACTCTTAAAATACACAATGTTTGTACACGGAAATGATTAGGAACCTTTAAAAGCACTTCAAATACGCGTAAATGGTGCCATACTATCTTTATGGCCGTGGTCAAAACCCGAGACTGGAGGTATAATGCTTTGAAATGACGAGAATACTGGTAAATTTACAATTCCGGCTATTTTACTGGGCGTTTTTTGAAGAAAATGGTTTCAAATATGAAGAAGAGCCATTTATAAAGCTGAGAATTTGTGTATAGTGCCTTAAAATGAAGAGAATACTGTTCATATTTACAATTGACGCTGTAATGGCTGGCGTTTTTGGACTGAAGCAGTTTAAACCTTGATGATTCATGGGTATATTTCCAAGAAAACTGCCGCATTTCGGTAAAACTCTTAAAATACGCAAGGACAGTACATGGAAATGATTAGGAACCTGTAGGCAACACCTGAAATATAAGTAATTAGACCCATACTATCCTTATGGCCGTGTACAATTGTCGAGTTTCGAGGAGGAAAGCTGTGAATTGATGAGAATACTGGTAATGTTTACAATTCCGGCTCACTTTGTTTTTTTCTGAAGAGAGTTCTTTCACACATTAAGAGTTACTATTTAGTGAACTCAGATTTTGTGAAAAAAGCTGTTAAATAAAGAGAATCCTGTTTCTATTCACAAATGAGACTGAATTGGTAGGAGTTTTTTGAATAAAACAGTTTAAGCCTTGAATATTCATGAATATGTTTCTAGGAAAACTGACTAATTTTGGTAAAACTCTTAAAATACACAATGTCAGTACACGGAAATGATTAGGAACCTGTAGAAAACACCTGAAATATAAGTAATTAGACCCATATTATCCATATGGCCGTGTACAATTGTCGAGTTTTGAGGTAGAAAGCTGTGAATTTACGAGAATACTGGTAATGTTTACAATTCCGGCTCAGTTACTTTGTTTTTTCCCCAAAGAATGTTCTTTCACACATTAAGAGGTACTATTTAGTGAACTCAGATTTTGTGTAAAAAGCTGTTAAATAAAGAGAATACTGTATATTTACAAATGAGACTCAATTGGTAGGAGTTTTTTGAATAAAACAGTTTAAGCCTTGAAGATTCCTGTATATGTTTCTAGGAAAACTGTCTCATTTTGGTAAAAATCTTAAAATACACAATGTTAGTACATGGAAATGATTAGGAACCTTTAAAAGCACTTCAAATACAAGTAAATGGTGCAATACTATCTTTATGGCCGTGGTCAAACCCCGAGATTAGAGGTACAATGCTTTGAAATGACGAGAATATTGGTAAATTTACAATTCCGGCTATTTTACTGGGCGTTTTTTTGAAGAAACAGGTTTCAAATATGAAGAAAAGCCGTTTATAAAGCTGAGAATTTGTGTATAATGCCTTAAAATGAAGAGAATACTGTTCATATTTACAATTGAGGCTGTAATGGCTTGCGTTTTTGGAATGAAACAGTTTAAACCTTGATTATTCATGGATATATTTCCAAGAAAACTGCCGCATTTCGTTAAAACCCTTAAAGTATACAAGGACAGTACATGGAAATGATTAGGAACCTGTAAGCAACACCTGAAATATAATTAATTAGACCAATACTATCCTTATGGCCGTGTACAATTGTCGAGTTTCGAGGAGGAAAGCTGTGAATTGATGAGAATACTGGTAATGTTTACAATTCCGGCTCAGTTACTTTGTTTTTTTCTGAAGAGAGTTCTTTCACACATTAAGAGTTACTATTTAGTGAACTCAGATTTTGTGTAAAAAGCTGTTAAATAAAGAGAATACTGTTTCTATTTACAAATGAGACTGAATTGGTAGGAGTTTTTTGAATAAAACAGTTTAAGCCTTGAATATTCATGTATATGTTTCTAGGAAAACTGACTAATTTTGGTAAAACTCTTAAAATACACAATGTCAGTACACGGAAATGATTAGGAACCTGTAGAAAACACCTGAAATATAAGTAATTAACCCATCCTATCTTTATGGCTGTGTACAATTGCCGAGATTCGAGGTAGAAAGCTGTGAATTGACGAGAATACTGGTAATGTTTACAATTCCGGCTCAGTTACTTTGTTTTTTTCTGAAGAGAGTTCTTTCACACATTAAGAGTTACTATTTAATGAACTCAGATTTTGTGTAAAAAGCTGTTAAATAAAGAGAATACTGTTTCTATTTACAAATGAGACTGAATTGGTAGGAGTTTTTTGAATAAAACAGTTTAAGCCTTGAAGATTCCTGTATATGTTTCTGGGAAAACTGTCTCATTTTGGTCAAACTCTTAAAATACACAATGTTTGTACATGGAAATGATGAGGAACCTTTAAAAGCACTTCAAATACGAGTAAATGGTGCCATACTATCTTTATGGCCGTGGTCAAACCCCGAGATTAGAGGTATAATGCTTTGAAATGACGAGAATACTGGTAAATTTACAATTCCGGCTATTTTACTGGGCGTTTTTTTTGAAGAAAATGGTTTCAAATATGAAGAATAGCAATTTATAAAGCTGAGAATTTGTGTATAGTGCCTTAAAATGAAGAGAATACTGTTCATATTTACAATTGACGCTGTAATGGCTGGCGTTTTTGGACTGAAGCAGTTTAAAGCTTGATGATTCATGGGTTTATTTCCAAGAAAACTGCCGCATTTCGGTAAAACTCTTAAAATACACAAGGACAGTACATGGACATGATTAGGAACCTGTACGCAACACCTGAAATATAAGTAATTATACCCATATTATCCATATGGCCGTGTACAATTGTCGAGTTTTGAGGTAGAAAGCTGTGAATTGACGAGAATACTGGTAATGTTTACAATTCCGGCTCGGTTACTTTGTTTTTTTCTGAAGAGAGTTCTTTCACACATTAACAGTTACTATTTAGTGAACTCAGATTTTGTGTAAAAAGCTGTTAAATAAAGAGAATACTGTCTATTTACAAATGAGACTGAATTGGTAGGAGTTTTTTGAATAAAACAGTTTAAGCCTTGAAGATTCCTGTATATGTTTCTAGGAAAACTGTCTCATTTTGGTAAAATCTTAAAATACACAATGTCATTACACGAAAATGATTAGGAACCTGTAGAAAACACCTGAAATATAAGTAATTAACCCATCCTATCCTTATGGCTGTGTACAATTGCCGAGATTCGAGGTAGAAAGCTGTGAATTGACGAGAATACTGGTAATGTTTACAATTCCGGCTCAGTTACTTTGTTTTTTCCCCAAAGAATGTTCTTTCACACATTAAGCGGTACTATTTAGTGAACTCAGATTTTGTGTAAAAAGCTGTTAAATAAAGAGAATACTGTCTATTTACAAATGAGACTGAATTGGTAGGAGTTTTTTGAATAAAACAGTTTAAGCCTTGAAGATTCCTGTATATGTTTCTGGGAAAACTGTCTCATTTTGGTCAAACTCTTAAAATACACAATGTTTGTACACGGAAATGATTAGGAACCTTTAAAAGCACTTCAAATACGCGTAAATGGTGCCATACTATCTTTATGGCCGTGGTCAAACCCAGAGACTGGAGGTATAATGCTTTGAAATGACGAGAATACTGGTAAATTTACAATTCCGGCTATTTTACTGGGCGTTTTTTGAAGAAAATGGTTTCAAATATGAAGAAGAGCCATTTATAAAGCTGAGAATTTGTGTATAGTGCCTTAAAATGAAGAGAATACTGTTCATATTTACAATTGACGCTGTAATGGCTGGCGTTTTTGGACTGAAGCAGGTTAAACCTTGATGATTCATGGATATATTTCCAAGAAAACTGCCGCATTTCGGTAAAACTCTTAAAATACGCAAGGACAGTACATGGAAATGATTAGGAACCTGTAGGCAACACCTGAAATATAAGTAATTAGACCCATACTATCCTTATGGCCGTGTACAATTGTCGAGTTTCGAGGAGGAAAGCTGTGAATTGATGAGAATACTGGTAATGTTTACAATTCCGGCTCAGTTACTTTGTTTTTTTTTGAAGAGAGTTCTTTCACACATTAAGAGATACTGTTTAGTGAACTCAGATTTTGTGTAAAAAGCTGTTAAATAAAGAGAATACTGTTTCTATTTACAAATGAGACTGAATTGGTAGGAGTTTTTTGAATAAAACAGTTTAAGCCTTGCAGATTCATGTATATGTTTCTAGGAAAACTGACTAATTTTGGTAAAAGTCTTAAAATACACAATGTCATTACACGGAAATGATTAGGAACCTGTAGAAAACACCTGAAATATAAGTAATTAACCCATCCTATCCTTATGGCTGTGTACAATTGCCGAGATTCGAGGTAGAAAGCTGTGAATTGACGAGAATACTGGTAATGTTTACAATTCTGGCTCCGTTACTTTGTTTTTTCCCCAAAGAATGTTCTTTCACACATTAAGAGGTACTATTTAGTGAACTCAGATTTTGTGTAAAAAGCTGTTAAATAAAGAGAATACTGTCTATTTACAAATGAGACTCAATTGGTAGGAGTTTTTTGAATAAAACAGTTTAAGCCTTGAAGATTCCTGTATATGTTTCTAGGAAAACTGTCTCATTTTGGTCAAACTCTTAAAATACACAATGTTAGTACATGGAAATGATTAGGAACCTTTAAAAGCACTTCAAATACGAGTAAATGGTGCAATACTATCTTTATGGCCGTGGTCAAACCCCGAGATTAGAGGTATAATGCTTTGAAATGACGAGAATATTGGTAAATTTACAATTCCGGCTATTTTACTGGGCGTTTTTTTGAAGAAACAGGTTTCAAATATGAAGAAAAGCCGTTTATAAAGCTGAGAATTTGTGTATAATGCCTTAAAATGAAGAGAATACTGTTCATATTTACAATTGAGGCTGTAATGGCTGGCGTTTTTGGAATGAAACAGTTTAAACCTTGATTATTCATGGATATATTTCCAAGAAAACTGCCGCATTTCGGTAAAACCCTTAAAGTATACAAGGACAGTACATGGAAATGATTAGGAACCTGTAAGCAACACCTGAAATATAAGTAATTAGACCAATACTATCCTTATGGCCGTGTACAATTGTCGAGTTTCGAGGAGGAAAGCTGTGAATTGATGAGAATACTGGTAATGTTTACAATTCCGGCTCAGTTACTTTGTTTTTTTCTGAAGAGAGTTCTTTCACACATTAAGAGTTACTATTTAGTGAACTCAGATTTTGTGTAAAAAGCTGTTAAATAAAGAGAATACTGTTTCTATTTACAAATGAGACTGAATTGGTAGGAGTTTTTTGAATAAAACAGTTTAAGCCTTGAATATTCATGTATAAGTTTCTAGGAAAACTGACTAATTTTGGTAAAACTCTTAAAATACACAATGTCAGTACACGGAAATGATTAGGAACCTGTAGAAAACACCTGAAATATAAGTAATTAACCCATCCTATCTTTATGGCT
The DNA here is from genome assembly GCF_028538775.1 of Myotis yumanensis. Classification (NCBI taxonomy): domain Eukaryota; kingdom Metazoa; phylum Chordata; class Mammalia; order Chiroptera; family Vespertilionidae; genus Myotis; species Myotis yumanensis. The sequence goes on from NW_027223823.1 coordinate 137,336, forward strand.
GTGTACAATTGCCGAGATTCGAGGTAGAAAGCTGTGAATTGACGAGAATACTGGTAATGTTTACAATTGCGGCTCAGTTACTTTGTTTTTTTCTGAAGAGAGTTCTTTCACAAATTAAGAGTTACTATTTAATGAACTCAGATTTTGTGTAAAAAGCTGTTAAATAAAGAGAATACTGTTTCTATTTACAAATGAGACTGAATTGGTAGGAGTTTTTTGAATAAAACAGTTTAAGCCTTGAATATTCATGTATATGTTTCTAGGAAAACTGACTAATTTTGGTAAAACTCTTAAAATACACAATGTCAGTACACGGAAATGATTAGGAACCTTAGAAAACACCTGAAATATAAGTAATTAACCCATCCTATCCTTATGGCTGTGTACAATTGCTGAGATTCGAGGTAGAAAGCTGTGAATTGACGAGAATACTGGTAATGTTTACAATACTGGCTCCGTTACTTTGTTTTTTCCCCAAAGAATGTTCTTTCACACATTAAGAGGTACTATTTAGTGAACTCAGATTTTGTGTAAAAAGCTGTTAAATAAAGAGAATACTGTCTATTTAGAAATGAGACTGAATTGGTAGGAGTTTTTTGAATAAAACAGTTTAAGCCTTGAAGATTCCTGTATATGTTTCTGGGAAAACTGTCTCATTTTGGTCAAACTCTTAAAATACACAATGTTAGTACATGGAAATGATTAGGTGCCTTTAAAAGCACTTCAAATACGAGTAAATGGTGCAATACTATCTTTATGGAGGTGGTCAAACCCCGAGACTGGAGGTATAATGCTTTGAAATGACGAGAATACTGGTAAATTTACAATTCCGGCTATTTTACTGGGCGTTTTTTTGAAGAAAATGGTTTCAAATATGAAGAAAAGCCGTTTATAAAACTGAGAATTTGTGTATAATGCCTTAAAATGAAGAGAATACTGTTCATATTTACAATTGAGGCTGTAATGGCTGGCGTTTTTGGAATGAAACAGTTTAAACCTTGATTATTCATGGATATATTTCCAAGAAAACTGCCGCATTTCGGTAAAACCCTTAAAGTATACAAGGACAGTACATGGAAATGATTAGGAACCTGTAGGCAACACCTGAAATATAAGTAATTAGACCCATATTATCCATATGGCCGTGTACAATTGTCGAGTTTTGAGGTAGAAAGCTGTGAATTTACGAGAATACTGGTAATGTTTACAATTCCGGCTCGGTTACTTTGTTTTTTTCTGAAGAGAGTTCTTTCACACATTAAGAGTTACTATTTAATGAACTCAGATTTTGTGTAAAAAGCTGTTAAATAAAGAGAATACTGTTTCTATTTACAAATGAGACTGAATTGGTAGGAGTTTTTTGAATAAAACTGTTTAAGCCTTGCAGATTCATGTATATGTTTCTAGGAAAACTGACTAATTTTGTTAAAAGTCTTAAAATACACAATGTCATTACACGGAAATGATTAGGAACCTGTAGAAAACACCTGAAATATAAGTAATTAACCCATCCTATCCTTATGGCTGTGTACAATTGCCGAGATTCGAGGTAGAAAGCTGTGAATTGACGAGAATACTGGTAATGTTTACAATTCTGGCTCCGTTACTTTGTTTTTTCCCCAAAGAATGTTCTTTCACACATTAAGAGGTACTATTTAGTGAACTCAGATTTTGTGTAAAAAGCTGTTAAATAAAGAGAATACTGTCTATTTACAAATGAGACTCAATTGGTAGGAGTTTTTTGAATAAAACAGTTTAAGCCTTGAAGATTCCTGTATATGTTTCTAGGAAAACTGTCTCATTTTGGTAAAAATCTTAAAATACACAATGTTAGTACATGGAAATGATTAGGAACCTTTAAAAGCACTTCAAATACAAGTAAATGGTGCAATACTATCTTTATGGCCGTGGTCAAACCCCGAGATTAGAGGTATAATGCTTTGAAATGACGAGAATATTGGTAAATTTACAATTCCGGCTATTTTACTGGGCGTTTTTTTTGAAGAAACAGGTTTCAAATATGAAGAAAAGCCGTTTATAAAGCTGAGAATTTGTGTATAATGCCTTAAAATGAAGAGAATACTGTTCATATTTACAATTGAGGCTGTAATGGCTGGCGTTTTTGGAATGAAACAGTTTAAACCTTGATTATTCATGGATATATTTCCAAGAAAACTGCCGCATTTCGGTAAAACCCTTAAAGTATACAAGGACAGTACATGGAAATGATTAGGAACCTGTAAGCAACACCTGAAATATAAGTAATTAGACCCATACTATCCTTATGGCCGTGTACAATTGTCGAGTTTCGAGGAGGAAAGCTGTGAATTGATGAGAATACTGGTAATGTTTACAATTCCGGCTCAGTTACTTTGTTTTTTTCTGAAGAGAGTTCTTTCACACATTAAGAGATACTGTTTAGTGAACTCAGATTTTGTGTAAAAAGCTGTTAAATAAAGAGAATACTGTTTCTATTTACAAATGAGACTGAATTGGTAGGAGTTTTTTGAATAAAACAGTTTAAGCCTTGCAGATTCATGTATATGTTTCTAGGAAAACTGACTAATTTTGTTAAAAGTCTTAAAATACACAATGTCATTACACGGAAATGATTAGGAACCTGTAGAAAACACCTGAAATATAAGTAATTAACCCATCCTATCCTTATGGCTGTGTACAATTGCCGAGATTCGAGGTAGAAAGCTGTGAATTGACGAGAATACTGGTAATGTTTACAATTCTGGCTCCGTTACTTTGTTTTTTCCCCAAAGAATGTTCTTTCACACATTAAGAGGTACTATTTAGTGAACTCAGATTTTGTGTAAAAAGCTGTTAAATAAAGAGAATACTGTCTATTTACAAATGAGACTCAATTGGTAGGAGTTTTTTGAATAAAACAGTTTAAGCCTTGAAGATTCCTGTATATGTTTCTAGGAAAACTGTCTCATTTTGGTAAAAATCTTAAAATACACAATGTTAGTACATGGAAATGATTAGGAACCTTTAAAAGCACTTCAAATACAAGTAAATGGTGCAATACTATCTTTATGGCCGTGGTCAAACCCCGAGATTAGAGGTATAATGCTTTGAAATGACGAGAATATTGGTAAATTTACAATTCCGGCTATTTTACTGGGCGTTTTTTTGAAGAAACAGGTTTCAAATATGAAGAAAAGCCGTTTATAAAGCTGAGAATTTGTGTATAATGCCTTAAAATGAAGAGAATACTGTTCATATTTACAATTGAGGCTGTAATGGCTGGCGTTTTTGGAATGAAACAGTTTAAACCTTGATTATTCATGGATATATTTCCAAGAAAACTGCCGCATTTCGGTAAAACCCTTAAAGTATACAAGGACAGTACATGGAAATGATTAGGAACCTGTAAGCAACACCTGAAATATAAGTAATTAGACCAATACTATCCTTATGGCCGTGTACAATTGTCGAGTTTCGAGGAGGAAAGCTGTGAATTGATGAGAATACTGGTAATGTTTACAATTCCGGCTCAGTTACTTTGTTTTTTTCTGAAGAGAGTTCTTTCACACATTAAGAGTTACTATTTAGTGAACTCAGATTTTGTGTAAAAAGCTGTTAAATAAAGAGAATCCTGTTTCTATTTACAAATGAGACTGAATTGGTAGGAGTTTTTTGAATAAAACAGTTTAAGCCTTGCAGATTCATGTATATGTTTCTAGGAAAACTGACTAATTTTGTTAAAAGTCTTAAAATACACAATGTCATTACACGGAAATGATTAGGAACCTGTAGAAAACACCTGAAATATAAGTAATTAACCCATCCTATCCTTATGGCTGTGTACAATTGCCGGGATTCGAGGTAGAAAGCTGTGAATTGACGAGAATACTGGTAATGTTTACAATTACGGCTCAGTTACTTTGTTTTTTCCCCAAAGAATATTCTTTCACATATTAAGACGTACTATTTAGTGAACTCAGATTTTGTGTAAAAAGCTGTTAAATAAAGCGAATACTGTTTCTATTTACAAATGAGACTGAATTGGTAGGAGTTTTTTGAATAAAACAGTTTAAGCCTTGCAGATTCATGTATATGTTTCTAGGAAAACTGACTAATTTTGTTAAAAGTCTTAAAATACACAATGTCATTACACGAAAATGATTAGGAACCTGTAGAAAACACCTGAAATATAAGTAATTAACCCATCCTATCCTTATGGCTGTGTACAATTGCCGAGATTCGAGGTAGAAAGCTGTGAATTGACGAGAATACTGGTAATGTTTACAATTCCGGCTCAGTTACTTTGTTTTTTCCCCAAAGAATGTTCTTTCACACATTAAGCGGTACTATTTAGTGAACTCAGATTTTGTGTAAAAAGCTGTTAAATAAAGAGAATACTGTCTATTTACAAATGAGACTGAATTGGTAGGAGTTTTTTGAATAAAACAGTTTAAGCCTTGAAGATTCCTGTATATGTTTCTGGGAAAACTGTCTCATTTTGGTCAAACTCTTAAAATACACAATGTTTGTACACGGAAATGATTAGGAACCTTTAAAAGCACTTCAAATACGCGTAAATGGTGCCATACTATCTTTATGGCCGTGGTCAAAACCCGAGACTGGAGGTATAATGCTTTGAAATGACGAGAATACTGGTAAATTTACAATTCCGGCTATTTTACTGGGCGTTTTTTGAAGAAAATGGTTTCAAATATGAAGAAGAGCCATTTATAAAGCTGAGAATTTGTGTATAGTGCCTTAAAATGAAGAGAATACTGTTCATATTTACAATTGACGCTGTAATGGCTGGCGTTTTTGGACTGAAGCAGTTTAAACCTTGATGATTCATGGGTATATTTCCAAGAAAACTGCCGCATTTCGGTAAAACTCTTAAAATACGCAAGGACAGTACATGGAAATGATTAGGAACCTGTAGGCAACACCTGAAATATAAGTAATTAGACCCATACTATCCTTATGGCCGTGTACAATTGTCGAGTTTCGAGGAGGAAAGCTGTGAATTGATGAGAATACTGGTAATGTTTACAATTCCGGCTCACTTTGTTTTTTTCTGAAGAGAGTTCTTTCACACATTAAGAGTTACTATTTAGTGAACTCAGATTTTGTGAAAAAAGCTGTTAAATAAAGAGAATCCTGTTTCTATTCACAAATGAGACTGAATTGGTAGGAGTTTTTTGAATAAAACAGTTTAAGCCTTGAATATTCATGAATATGTTTCTAGGAAAACTGACTAATTTTGGTAAAACTCTTAAAATACACAATGTCAGTACACGGAAATGATTAGGAACCTGTAGAAAACACCTGAAATATAAGTAATTAGACCCATATTATCCATATGGCCGTGTACAATTGTCGAGTTTTGAGGTAGAAAGCTGTGAATTTACGAGAATACTGGTAATGTTTACAATTCCGGCTCAGTTACTTTGTTTTTTCCCCAAAGAATGTTCTTTCACACATTAAGAGGTACTATTTAGTGAACTCAGATTTTGTGTAAAAAGCTGTTAAATAAAGAGAATACTGTATATTTACAAATGAGACTCAATTGGTAGGAGTTTTTTGAATAAAACAGTTTAAGCCTTGAAGATTCCTGTATATGTTTCTAGGAAAACTGTCTCATTTTGGTAAAAATCTTAAAATACACAATGTTAGTACATGGAAATGATTAGGAACCTTTAAAAGCACTTCAAATACAAGTAAATGGTGCAATACTATCTTTATGGCCGTGGTCAAACCCCGAGATTAGAGGTACAATGCTTTGAAATGACGAGAATATTGGTAAATTTACAATTCCGGCTATTTTACTGGGCGTTTTTTTGAAGAAACAGGTTTCAAATATGAAGAAAAGCCGTTTATAAAGCTGAGAATTTGTGTATAATGCCTTAAAATGAAGAGAATACTGTTCATATTTACAATTGAGGCTGTAATGGCTTGCGTTTTTGGAATGAAACAGTTTAAACCTTGATTATTCATGGATATATTTCCAAGAAAACTGCCGCATTTCGTTAAAACCCTTAAAGTATACAAGGACAGTACATGGAAATGATTAGGAACCTGTAAGCAACACCTGAAATATAATTAATTAGACCAATACTATCCTTATGGCCGTGTACAATTGTCGAGTTTCGAGGAGGAAAGCTGTGAATTGATGAGAATACTGGTAATGTTTACAATTCCGGCTCAGTTACTTTGTTTTTTTCTGAAGAGAGTTCTTTCACACATTAAGAGTTACTATTTAGTGAACTCAGATTTTGTGTAAAAAGCTGTTAAATAAAGAGAATACTGTTTCTATTTACAAATGAGACTGAATTGGTAGGAGTTTTTTGAATAAAACAGTTTAAGCCTTGAATATTCATGTATATGTTTCTAGGAAAACTGACTAATTTTGGTAAAACTCTTAAAATACACAATGTCAGTACACGGAAATGATTAGGAACCTGTAGAAAACACCTGAAATATAAGTAATTAACCCATCCTATCTTTATGGCTGTGTACAATTGCCGAGATTCGAGGTAGAAAGCTGTGAATTGACGAGAATACTGGTAATGTTTACAATTCCGGCTCAGTTACTTTGTTTTTTTCTGAAGAGAGTTCTTTCACACATTAAGAGTTACTATTTAATGAACTCAGATTTTGTGTAAAAAGCTGTTAAATAAAGAGAATACTGTTTCTATTTACAAATGAGACTGAATTGGTAGGAGTTTTTTGAATAAAACAGTTTAAGCCTTGAAGATTCCTGTATATGTTTCTGGGAAAACTGTCTCATTTTGGTCAAACTCTTAAAATACACAATGTTTGTACATGGAAATGATGAGGAACCTTTAAAAGCACTTCAAATACGAGTAAATGGTGCCATACTATCTTTATGGCCGTGGTCAAACCCCGAGATTAGAGGTATAATGCTTTGAAATGACGAGAATACTGGTAAATTTACAATTCCGGCTATTTTACTGGGCGTTTTTTTGAAGAAAATGGTTTCAAATATGAAGAATAGCCATTTATAAAGCTGAGAATTTGTGTATAGTGCCTTAAAATGAAGAGAATACTGTTCATATTTACAATTGACGCTGTAATGGCTGGCGTTTTTGGACTGAAGCAGTTTAAAGCTTGATGATTCATGGGTTTATTTCCAAGAAAACTGCCGCATTTCGGTAAAACTCTTAAAATACACAAGGACAGTACATGGACATGATTAGGAACCTGTACGCAACACCTGAAATATAAGTAATTATACCCATATTATCCATATGGCCGTGTACAATTGTCGAGTTTTGAGGTAGAAAGCTGTGAATTGACGAGAATACTGGTAATGTTTACAATTCCGGCTCGGTTACTTTGTTTTTTTCTGAAGAGAGTTCTTTCACACATTAACAGTTACTATTTAGTGAACTCAGATTTTGTGTAAAAAGCTGTTAAATAAAGAGAATACTGTCTATTTACAAATGAGACTGAATTGGTAGGAGTTTTTTGAATAAAACAGTTTAAGCCTTGAAGATTCCTGTATATGTTTCTAGGAAAACTGTCTCATTTTGGTAAAATCTTAAAATACACAATGTCATTACACGAAAATGATTAGGAACCTGTAGAAAACACCTGAAATATAAGTAATTAACCCATCCTATCCTTATGGCTGTGTACAATTGCCGAGATTCGAGGTAGAAAGCTGTGAATTGACGAGAATACTGGTAATGTTTACAATTCCGGCTCAGTTACTTTGTTTTTTCCCCAAAGAATGTTCTTTCACACATTAAGCGGTACTATTTAGTGAACTCAGATTTTGTGTAAAAAGCTGTTAAATAAAGAGAATACTGTCTATTTACAAATGAGACTGAATTGGTAGGAGTTTTTTGAATAAAACAGTTTAAGCCTTGAAGATTCCTGTATATGTTTCTGGGAAAACTGTCTCATTTTGGTCAAACTCTTAAAATACACAATGTTTGTACACGGAAATGATTAGGAACCTTTAAAAGCACTTCAAATACGCGTAAATGGTGCCATACTATCTTTATGGCCGTGGTCAAACCCAGAGACTGGAGGTATAATGCTTTGAAATGACGAGAATACTGGTAAATTTACAATTCCGGCTATTTTACTGGGCGTTTTTTGAAGAAAATGGTTTCAAATATGAAGAAGAGCCATTTATAAAGCTGAGAATTTGTGTATAGTGCCTTAAAATGAAGAGAATACTGTTCATATTTACAATTGACGCTGTAATGGCTGGCGTTTTTGGACTGAAGCAGGTTAAACCTTGATGATTCATGGATATATTTCCAAGAAAACTGCCGCATTTCGGTAAAACTCTTAAAATACGCAAGGACAGTACATGGAAATGATTAGGAACCTGTAGGCAACACCTGAAATATAAGTAATTAGACCCATACTATCCTTATGGCCGTGTACAATTGTCGAGTTTCGAGGAGGAAAGCTGTGAATTGATGAGAATACTGGTAATGTTTACAATTCCGGCTCAGTTACTTTGTTTTTTTTTGAAGAGAGTTCTTTCACACATTAAGAGATACTGTTTAGTGAACTCAGATTTTGTGTAAAAAGCTGTTAAATAAAGAGAATACTGTTTCTATTTACAAATGAGACTGAATTGGTAGGAGTTTTTTGAATAAAACAGTTTAAGCCTTGCAGATTCATGTATATGTTTCTAGGAAAACTGACTAATTTTGGTAAAAGTCTTAAAATACACAATGTCATTACACGGAAATGATTAGGAACCTGTAGAAAACACCTGAAATATAAGTAATTAACCCATCCTATCCTTATGGCTGTGTACAATTGCCGAGATTCGAGGTAGAAAGCTGTGAATTGACGAGAATACTGGTAATGTTTACAATTCTGGCTCCGTTACTTTGTTTTTTCCCCAAAGAATGTTCTTTCACACATTAAGAGGTACTATTTAGTGAACTCAGATTTTGTGTAAAAAGCTGTTAAATAAAGAGAATACTGTCTATTTACAAATGAGACTCAATTGGTAGGAGTTTTTTGAATAAAACAGTTTAAGCCTTGAAGATTCCTGTATATGTTTCTAGGAAAACTGTCTCATTTTGGTCAAACTCTTAAAATACACAATGTTAGTACATGGAAATGATTAGGAACCTTTAAAAGCACTTCAAATACGAGTAAATGGTGCAATACTATCTTTATGGCCGTGGTCAAACCCCGAGATTAGAGGTATAATGCTTTGAAATGACGAGAATATTGGTAAATTTACAATTCCGGCTATTTTACTGGGCGTTTTTTTGAAGAAACAGGTTTCAAATATGAAGAAAAGCCGTTTATAAAGCTGAGAATTTGTGTATAATGCCTTAAAATGAAGAGAATACTGTTCATATTTACAATTGAGGCTGTAATGGCTGGCGTTTTTGGAATGAAACAGTTTAAACCTTGATTATTCATGGATATATTTCCAAGAAAACTGCCGCATTTCGGTAAAACCCTTAAAGTATACAAGGACAGTACATGGAAATGATTAGGAACCTGTAAGCAACACCTGAAATATAAGTAATTAGACCAATACTATCCTTATGGCCGTGTACAATTGTCGAGTTTCGAGGAGGAAAGCTGTGAATTGATGAGAATACTGGTAATGTTTACAATTCCGGCTCAGTTACTTTGTTTTTTTCTGAAGAGAGTTCTTTCACACATTAAGAGTTACTATTTAGTGAACTCAGATTTTGTGTAAAAAGCTGTTAAATAAAGAGAATACTGTTTCTATTTACAAATGAGACTGAATTGGTAGGAGTTTTTTGAATAAAACAGTTTAAGCCTTGAATATTCATGTATAAGTTTCTAGGAAAACTGACTAATTTTGGTAAAACTCTTAAAATACACAATGTCAGTACACGGAAATGATTAGGAACCTGTAGAAAACACCTGAAATATAAGTAATTAACCCATCCTATCTTTATGGCTGTGTACAATTGCCGAGATTCGAGGTAGAAAGCTGTGAATTGACGAGAATACTGGTAATGTTTACAATTGCGGCTCAGTTACTTTGTTTTTTTCTGAAGAGAGTTCTTTCACAAATTAAGAGTTACTATTTAATGAACTCAGATTTTGTGTAAAAAGCTGTTAAATAAAGAGAATACTGTTTCTATTTACAAATGAGACTGAATTGGTAGGAGTTTTTTGAATAAAACAGTTTAAGCCTTGAATATTCATGTATATGTTTCTAGGAAAACTGACTAATTTTGGTAAAACTCTTAAAATACACAATGTCAGTACACGGAAATGATTAGGAACCTTAGAAAACACCTGAAATATAAGTAATTAACCCATCCTATCCTTATGGCTGTGTACAATTGCTGAGATTCGAGGTAGAAAGCTGTGAATTGACGAGAATACTGGTAATGTTTACAATACTGGCTCCGTTACTTTGTTTTTTCCCCAAAGAATGTTCTTTCACACATTAAGAGGTACTATTTAGTGAACTCAGATTTTGTGTAAAAAGCTGTTAAATAAAGAGAATACTGTCTATTTAGAAATGAGACTGAATTGGTAGGAGTTTTTTGAATAAAACAGTTTAAGCCTTGAAGATTCCTGTATATGTTTCTGGGAAAACTGTCTCATTTTGGTCAAACTCTTAAAATACACAATGTTAGTACATGGAAATGATTAGGTGCCTTTAAAAGCACTTCAAATACGAGTAAATGGTGCAATACTATCTTTATGGAGGTGGTCAAACCCCGAGACTGGAGGTATAATGCTTTGAAATGACGAGAATACTGGTAAATTTACAATTCCGGCTATTTTACTGGGCGTTTTTTTGAAGAAAATGGTTTCAAATATGAAGAAAAGCCGTTTATAAAACTGAGAATTTGTGTATAATGCCTTAAAATGAAGAGAATACTGTTCATATTTACAATTGAGGCTGTAATGGCTGGCGTTTTTGGAATGAAACAGTTTAAACCTTGATTATTCATGGATATATTTCCAAGAAAACTGCCGCATTTCGGTAAAACCCTTAAAGTATACAAGGACAGTACATGGAAATGATTAGGAACCTGTAGGCAACACCTGAAATATAAGTAATTAGACCCATATTATCCATATGGCCGTGTACAATTGTCGAGTTTTGAGGTAGAAAGCTGTGAATTTACGAGAATACTGGTAATGTTTACAATTCCGGCTCGGTTACTTTGTTTTTTTCTGAAGAGAGTTCTTTCACACATTAAGAGTTACTATTTAATGAACTCAGATTTTGTGTAAAAAGCTGTTAAATAAAGAGAATACTGTTTCTATTTACAAATGAGACTGAATTGGTAGGAGTTTTTTGAATAAAACTGTTTAAGCCTTGCAGATTCATGTATATGTTTCTAGGAAAACTGACTAATTTTGTTAAAAGTCTTAAAATACACAATGTCATTACACGGAAATGATTAGGAACCTGTAGAAAACACCTGAAATATAAGTAATTAACCCATCCTATCCTTATGGCTGTGTACAATTGCCGAGATTCGAGGTAGAAAGCTGTGAATTGACGAGAATACTGGTAATGTTTACAATTCTGGCTCCGTTACTTTGTTTTTTCCCCAAAGAATGTTCTTTCACACATTAAGAGGTACTATTTAGTGAACTCAGATTTTGTGTAAAAAGCTGTTAAATAAAGAGAATACTGTCTATTTACAAATGAGACTCAATTGGTAGGAGTTTTTTGAATAAAACAGTTTAAGCCTTGAAGATTCCTGTATATGTTTCTAGGAAAACTGTCTCATTTTGGTAAAAATCTTAAAATACACAATGTTAGTACATGGAAATGATTAGGAACCTTTAAAAGCACTTCAAATACAAGTAAATGGTGCAATACTATCTTTATGGCCGTGGTCAAACCCCGAGATTAGAGGTATAATGCTTTGAAATGACGAGAATATTGGTAAATTTACAATTCCGGCTATTTTACTGGGCGTTTTTTTTGAAGAAACAGGTTTCAAATATGAAGAAAAGCCGTTTATAAAGCTGAGAATTTGTGTATAATGCCTTAAAATGAAGAGAATACTGTTCATATTTACAATTGAGGCTGTAATGGCTGGCGTTTTTGGAATGAAACAGTTTAAACCTTGATTATTCATGGATATATTTCCAAGAAAACTGCCGCATTTCGGTAAAACCCTTAAAGTATACAAGGACAGTACATGGAAATGATTAGGAACCTGTAAGCAACACCTGAAATATAAGTAATTAGACCCATACTATCCTTATGGCCGTGTACAATTGTCGAGTTTCGAGGAGGAAAGCTGTGAATTGATGAGAATACTGGTAATGTTTACAATTCCGGCTCAGTTACTTTGTTTTTTTCTGAAGAGAGTTCTTTCACACATTAAGAGATACTGTTTAGTGAACTCAGATTTTGTGTAAAAAGCTGTTAAATAAAGAGAATACTGTTTCTATTTACAAATGAGACTGAATTGGTAGGAGTTTTTTGAATAAAACAGTTTAAGCCTTGCAGATTCATGTATATGTTTCTAGGAAAACTGACTAATTTTGTTAAAAGTCTTAAAATACACAATGTCATTACACGGAAATGATTAGGAACCTGTAGAAAACACCTGAAATATAAGTAATTAACCCATCCTATCCTTATGGCTGTGTACAATTGCCGAGATTCGAGGTAGAAAGCTGTGAATTGACGAGAATACTGGTAATGTTTACAATTCTGGCTCCGTTACTTTGTTTTTTCCCCAAAGAATGTTCTTTCACACATTAAGAGGTACTATTTAGTGAACTCAGATTTTGTGTAAAAAGCTGTTAAATAAAGAGAATACTGTCTATTTACAAATGAGACTCAATTGGTAGGAGTTTTTTGAATAAAACAGTTTAAGCCTTGAAGATTCCTGTATATGTTTCTAGGAAAACTGTCTCATTTTGGTAAAAATCTTAAAATACACAATGTTAGTACATGGAAATGATTAGGAACCTTTAAAAGCACTTCAAATACAAGTAAATGGTGCAATACTATCTTTATGGCCGTGGTCAAACCCCGAGATTAGAGGTATAATGCTTTGAAATGACGAGAATATTGGTAAATTTACAATTCCGGCTATTTTACTGGGCGTTTTTTTGAAGAAACAGGTTTCAAATATGAAGAAAAGCCGTTTATAAAGCTGAGAATTTGTGTATAATGCCTTAAAATGAAGAGAATACTGTTCATATTTACAATTGAGGCTGTAATGGCTGGCGTTTTTGGAATGAAACAGTTTAAACCTTGATTATTCATGGATATATTTCCAAGAAAACTGCCGCATTTCGGTAAAACCCTTAAAGTATACAAGGACAGTACATGGAAATGATTAGGAACCTGTAAGCAACACCTGAAATATAAGTAATTAGACCAATACTATCCTTATGGCCGTGTACAATTGTCGAGTTTCGAGGAGGAAAGCTGTGAATTGATGAGAATACTGGTAATGTTTACAATTCCGGCTCAGTTACTTTGTTTTTTTCTGAAGAGAGTTCTTTCACACATTAAGAGTTACTATTTAGTGAACTCAGATTTTGTGTAAAAAGCTGTTAAATAAAGAGAATACTGTTTCTATTTACAAATGAGACTGAATTGGTAGGAGTTTTTTGAATAAAACAGTTTAAGCCTTGAATATTCATGTATAAGTTTCTAGGAAAACTGACTAATTTTGGTAAAACTCTTAAAATACACAATGTCAGTACACGGAAATGATTAGGAACCTGTAGAAAACACCTGAAATATAAGTAATTAACCCATCCTATCTTTATGGCTGTGTACAATTGCCGAGATTCGAGGTAGAAAGCTGTGAATTGACGAGAATACTGGTAATGTTTACAATTGCGGCTCAGTTACTTTGTTTTTTTCTGAAGAGAGTTCTTTCACAAATTAAGAGTTACTATTTAATGAACTCAGATTTTGTGTAAAAAGCTGTTAAATAAAGAAGAGAATACTGTTCATATTTACAATTGACGCTGTAATGGCTGGCGTTTTTGGACTGAAGCAGTTTAAACCTTGATGATTCATGGGTATATTTCCAAGAAAACTGCTGCATTTCGGTAAAACTCTTAAAATACACAAGCACAGTACATGGAAATGATTAGGAACCTGTACGCAACACCTGAAATATAAGTAATTAGACCCATATTATCCATATGGCTGTGTACAATTGTCGAGTTTTTAGGTAGTAAGCTGTGAATTGACGAGAATACTGGTAATGTTTACAATTCCGGCTCAGTTACTTTGTTTTTTTCTGAAGAGAGTTCTATCACACATTAAGAGTTACTATTTAGTGAACTCAGATTTTGTGTAAAAAGCTGTTAAATAAAGAGAATACTGTTTCTATTTAGAAATGAGACTGAATTGGTAGGAGTTTTTTGAATAAAACAGTTTAAGCCTTGCAGATTCATGTATATGTTTCTAGGAAAACTGACTAATTTTGGTAAAAGTCTTAAAATACACAATGTCATTACACGGAAATGATTAGGAACCTGTAGAAAACACCTGAAATATAAGTAATTAACCCATCCTATCCTTATGGCTGTGTACAATTGCCGAGATTCGAGGTAGAAAGCTGTGAATTGACGAGAATACTGGTAATGTTTACAATTCTGGCTCCGTTACTTTGTTTTTTCCCCAAAGAATGTTCTTTCACACATTAAGAGGTACTATTTAGTGAACTCAGATTTTGTGTAAAAAGCTGTTAAATAAAGAGAATACTGTCTATTTACAAATGAGACTCAATTGGTAGGAGTTTTTTGAATAAAACAGTTTAAGCCTTGAAGATTCCTGTATATGTTTCTAGGAAAACTGTCTCATTTTGGTCAAACTCTTAAAATACACAATGTTAGTACATGGAAATGATTAGGAACCTTTAAAAGCACTTCAAATACAAGTAAATGGTGCAATACTATCTTTATGGCCGTGGTCAAACCCCGAGATTAGAGGTATAATGCTTTGAAATGACGAGAATATTGGTAAATTTACAATTCCGGCTATTTTACTGGGCGTTTTTTTGAAGAAACAGGTTTCAAATATGAAGAAAAGCCGTTTATAAAGCTGAGAATTTGTGTATAATGCCTTAAAATGAAGAGAATACTGTTCATATTTACAATTGAGGCTGTAATGGCTGGCGTTTTTGGAATGAAACAGTTTAAACCTTGATTATTCATGGATATATTTCCAAGAAAACTGCCGCATTTCGGTAAAACCCTTAAAGTATACAAGGACAGTACATGGAAATGATTAGGAACCTGTAAGCAACACCTGAAATATAAGTAATTAGACCAATACTATCCTTATGGCCGTGTACAATTGTCGAGTTTCGAGGAGGAAAGCTGTGAATTGATGAGAATACTGGTAATGTTTACAATTCCGGCTCAGTTACTTTGTTTTTTTCTGAAGAGAGTTCTTTCACACATTAAGAGTTACTATTTAGTGAACTCAGATTTTGTGTAAAAAGCTGTTAAATAAAGAGAATACTGTTTCTATTTACAAATGAGACTGAATTGGTAGGAGTTTTTTGAATAAAACAGTTTAAGCCTTGAATATTCATGTATAAGTTTCTAGGAAAACTGACTAATTTTGGTAAAACTCTTAAAATACACAATGTCAGTACACGGAAATGATTAGGAACCTGTAGAAAACACCTGAAATATAAGTAATTAACCCATCCTATCTTTATGGCTGTGTACAATTGCCGAGATTCGAGGTAGAAAGCTGTGAATTGACGAGAATACTGGTAATGTTTACAATTGCGGCTCAGTTACTTTGTTTTTTTCTGAAGAGAGTTCTTTCACAAATTAAGAGTTACTATTTAATGAACTCAGATTTTGTGTAAAAAGCTGTTAAATAAAGAGAATACTGTTTCTATTTACAAATGAGACTGAATTGGTAGGAGTTTTTTGAATAAAACAGTTTAAGCCTTGAAGATTCCTGTATATGTTTCTGGGAAAACTGTCTCATTTTGGTCAAACTCTTAAAATACACAATGTTTGTACATGGAAATGATTAGGAACCTTTAAAAGCACTTCAAATACGAGTAAATGGTGCCATACTATCTTTATGGCTGTGGTCAAACCCTTAGATTAGAGGTATAATGCTATGAAATGACGAGAATACTGGTAAATTTACAATTCCGGCTATTTTACTGGGCGTTTTTTTTGAAGAAACAGGTTTCAAATATGAAGAAAAGCCGTTTATAAAGCTGAGAATTTGTGTATAATGCCTTAAAATGAAGAGAATACTGTTCATATTTACAATTGAGGCTGTAATGGCTGGCGTTTTTGGAATGAAACAGTTTAAACCTTGATGATTCATGGATATATTTCCAAGAGAACTGCAGCATTTCGGTAAAACTATTAAAATACACAAGAAGAGTACATGGAAATTATTAGGAACCTGTAGGCAACACCTGAAATATAAGTAATTAGACCAATACTATCCTTATGACCGTGTACAATTGTGGAGTTTCGAGGTAGAAAGCTGTGAATTGACGAGAATACTGGTAATGTTTACAATTCCGGCTCGGTTTCTTTGTTTTTTTCTGAAGAGAGTTCTTTCACACATTAAGAGTTACTATTTAGTGAACTCAGATTTTGTGTAAAAAGCTGTTAAATAAAGAGAATACTGTTTCTATTTACAAATGAGACTGAATTGGTAGGAGTTTTTTGAATAAAACAGTTTAAGCCTTGCAGATTCATGTATATGTTTCTAGGAAAACTGACTAATTTTGTTAAAAGTCTTAAAATACACAATGTCATTACACGGAAATGATTAGGAACCTGTAGAAAACACCTGAAATATAAGTAATTAACCCATCCTATCCTTATGGCTGTGTACAATTGCCGAGATTCGAGGTAGAAAGCTGTGAATTGACGAGAATACTGGTAATGTTTACAATTCTGGCTCCGTTACTTTGTTTTTTCCCCAAAGAATGTTCTTTCACACATTAAGAGGTACTATTTAGTGAACTCAGATTTTGTGTAAAAAGCTGTTAAATAAAGAGAATACTGTCTATTTACAAATGAGACTCAATTGGTAGGAGTTTTTTGAATAAAACAGTTTAAGCCTTGAAGATTCCTGTATATGTTTCTAGGAAAACTGTCTCATTTTGGTAAAAATCTTAAAATACACAATGTTAGTACATGGAAATGATTAGGAACCTTTAAAAGCACTTCAAATACAAGTAAATGGTGCAATACTATCTTTATGGCCGTGGTCAAACCCCGAGATTAGAGGTATAATGCTTTGAAATGACGAGAATATTGGTAAATTTACAATTCCGGCTATTTTACTGGGCGTTTTTTTGAAGAAACAGGTTTCAAATATGAAGAAAAGCCGTTTATAAAGCTGAGAATTTGTGTATAATGCCTTAAAATGAAGAGAATACTGTTCATATTTACAATTGAGGCTGTAATGGCTGGCGTTTTTGGAATGAAACAGTTTAAACCTTGATTATTCATGGATATATTTCCAAGAAAACTGCCGCATTTCGGTAAAACCCTTAAAGTATACAAGGACAGTACATGGAAATGATTAGGAACCTGTAAGCAACACCTGAAATATAAGTAATTAGACCCATACTATCCTTATGGCCGTGTACAATTGTCGAGTTTCGAGGAGGAAAGCTGTGAATTGATGAGAATACTGGTAATGTTTACAATTCCGGCTCAGTTACTTTGTTTTTTTCTGAAGAGAGTTCTTTCACACATTAAGAGATACTGTTTAGTGAACTCAGATTTTGTGTAAAAAGCTGTTAAATAAAGAGAATACTGTTTCTATTTACAAATGAGACTGAATTGGTAGGAGTTTTTTGAATAAAACAGTTTAAGCCTTGCAGATTCATGTATATGTTTCTAGGAAAACTGACTAATTTTGTTAAAAGTCTTAAAATACACAATGTCATTACACGGAAATGATTAGGAACCTGTAGAAAACACCTGAAATATAAGTAATTAACCCATCCTATCCTTATGGCTGTGTACAATTGCCGAGATTCGAGGTAGAAAGCTGTGAATTGACGAGAATACTGGTAATGTTTACAATTCTGGCTCCGTTACTTTGTTTTTTCCCCAAAGAATGTTCTTTCACACATTAAGAGGTACTATTTAGTGAACTCAGATTTTGTGTAAAAAGCTGTTAAATAAAGAGAATACTGTCTATTTACAAATGAGACTCAATTGGTAGGAGTTTTTTGAATAAAACAGTTTAAGCCTTGAAGATTCCTGTATATGTTTCTAGGAAAACTGTCTCATTTTGGTAAAAATCTTAAAATACACAATGTTAGTACATGGAAATGATTAGGAACCTTTAAAAGCACTTCAAATACAAGTAAATGGTGCAATACTATCTTTATGGCCGTGGTCAAACCCCGAGATTAGAGGTATAATGCTTTGAAATGACGAGAATATTGGTAAATTTACAATTCCGGCTATTTTACTGGGCGTTTTTTTGAAGAAACAGGTTTCAAATATGAAGAAAAGCCGTTTATAAAGCTGAGAATTTGTGTATAATGCCTTAAAATGAAGAGAATACTGTTCATATTTACAATTGAGGCTGTAATGGCTGGCGTTTTTGGAATGAAACAGTTTAAACCTTGATTATTCATGGATATATTTCCAAGAAAACTGCCGCATTTCGGTAAAACCCTTAAAGTATACAAGGACAGTACATGGAAATGATTAGGAACCTGTAAGCAACACCTGAAATATAAGTAATTAGACCAATACTATCCTTATGGCCGTGTACAATTGTCGAGTTTCGAGGAGGAAAGCTGTGAATTGATGAGAATACTGGTAATGTTTACAATTCCGGCTCAGTTACTTTGTTTTTTTCTGAAGAGAGTTCTTTCACACATTAAGAGTTACTATTTAGTGAACTCAGATTTTGTGTAAAAAGCTGTTAAATAAAGAGAATACTGTTTCTATTTACAAATGAGACTGAATTGGTAGGAGTTTTTTGAATAAAACAGTTTAAGCCTTGAATATTCATGTATAAGTTTCTAGGAAAACTGACTAATTTTGGTAAAACTCTTAAAATACACAATGTCAGTACACGGAAATGATTAGGAACCTGTAGAAAACACCTGAAATATAAGTAATTAACCCATCCTATCTTTATGGCTGTGTACAATTGCCGAGATTCGAGGTAGAAAGCTGTGAATTGACGAGAATACTGGTAATGTTTACAATTGCGGCTCAGTTACTTTGTTTTTTTCTGAAGAGAGTTCTTTCACAAATTAAGAGTTACTATTTAATGAACTCAGATTTTGTGTAAAAAGCTGTTAAATAAAGAAGAGAATACTGTTCATATTTACAATTGACGCTGTAATGGCTGGCGTTTTTGGACTGAAGCAGTTTAAACCTTGATGATTCATGGGTATATTTCCAAGAAAACTGCTGCATTTCGGTAAAACTCTTAAAATACACAAGCACAGTACATGGAAATGATTAGGAACCTGTACGCAACACCTGAAATATAAGTAATTAGACCCATATTATCCATATGGCTGTGTACAATTGTCGAGTTTTTAGGTAGTAAGCTGTGAATTGACGAGAATACTGGTAATGTTTACAATTCCGGCTCAGTTACTTTGTTTTTTTCTGAAGAGAGTTCTATCACACATTAAGAGTTACTATTTAGTGAACTCAGATTTTGTGTAAAAAGCTGTTAAATAAAGAGAATACTGTTTCTATTTAGAAATGAGACTGAATTGGTAGGAGTTTTTTGAATAAAACAGTTTAAGCCTTGCAGATTCATGTATATGTTTCTAGGAAAACTGTCTCATTTTGGTAAAAATCTTAAAATACACAATGTTAGTACATGGAAATGATTAGGAACCTTTAAAAGCACTTCAAATACAAGTAAATGGTGCAATACTATCTTTATGGCCGTGGTCAAACCCCGAGATTAGAGGTACAATGCTTTGAAATGACGAGAATATTGGTAAATTTACAATTCCGGCTATTTTACTGGGCGTTTTTTTGAAGAAACAGGTTTCAAATATGAAGAAAAGCCGTTTATAAAGCTGAGAATTTGTGTATAATGCCTTAAAATGAAGAGAATACTGTTCATATTTACAATTGAGGCTGTAATGGCTGGCGTTTTTGGAATGAAACAGTTTAAACCTTGATGATTCATGGATATATTTCCAAGAGAACTGCAGCATTTCGGTAAAACTATTAAAATACACAAGAAGAGTACATGGAAATTATTAGGAACCTGTAGGCAACACCTGAAATATAAGTAATTAGACCAATACTATCCTTATGACCGTGTACAATTGTGGAGTTTCGAGGTAGAAAGCTGTGAATTGACGAGAATACTGGTAATGTTTACAATTCCGGCTCAGTTACTGTGTTTTTTTCTGAAGAGAGTCCTTTCACACATTAAGAGTTACTATTTATTGAACTCAGATTTTGTGTAAAAAGCTGTTAAATAAAGCGAATACTGTTTCTATTTACAAATGAGACTGAATTGGTAGGAGTTTTTTGAATAAAACAGTTTAAGCCTTGCAGATTCATGTATATGTTTCTAGGAAAACTGACTAATTTTGGTAAAACTCTTAAAATACACAATGTCAGTACACGGAAATGATTAGGAACCTGTAGAAAACACCTGAAATATAAGTAATTAACCCATCCTATCCTTATGGCTGTGTACAATTGCTGAGATTCGAGGTAGAAAGCTGTGAATTGACGAGAATACTGGTAATGTTTACAATACTGGCTCCGTTACTTTGTTTTTTCCCCAAAGAATGTTCTTTCACACATTAAGAGGTACTATTTAGTGATCTCAGATTTTGTGTAAAAAGCTGTTAAATAAAGAGAATACTGTCTATTTACAAATGAGACTCAATTGGTAGGAGTTTTTTGAATAAAACAGTTTAAGCCTTGAAGATTCCTGTATATGTTTCTAGGAAAACTGTCTCATTTTGGTAAAAATCTTAAAATACACAATGTTAGTACATGGAAATGATTAGGAACCTTTAAAAGCACTTCAAATACAAGTAAATGGTGCAATACTATCTTTATGGCCGTGGTCAAACCCCGAGATTAGAGGTACAATGCTTTGAAATGACGAGAATATTGGTAAATTTACAATTCCGGCTATTTTACTGGGCGTTTTTTTGAAGAAACAGGTTTCAAATATGAAGAAAAGCCGTTTATAAAGCTGAGAATTTGTGTATAATGCCTTAAAATGAAGAGAATACTGTTCATATTTACAATTGAGGCTGTAATGGCTTGCGTTTTTGGAATGAAACAGTTTAAACCTTGATTATTCATGGATATATTTCCAAGAAAACTGCCGCATTTCGGTAAAACCCTTAAAGTATACAAGGACAGTACATGGAAATGATTAGGAACCTGTAAGAAACACCTGAAATATAATTAATTAGACCAATACTATCCTTATGGCCGTGTACAATTGTCGAGTTTCGAGGAGGAAAGCTGTGAATTGATGAGAATACTGGTAATGTTTACAATTCCGGCTCAGTTACTTTGTTTTTTTCTGAAGAGAGTTCTTTCACACATTAAGAGTTACTATTTAGTGAACTCAGATTTTGTGTAAAAAGCTGTTAAATAAAGAGAATACTGTTTCTATTTACAAATGAGACTGAATTGGTAGGAGTTTTTTGAATAAAACAGTTTAAGCCTTGAATATTCATGTATATGTTTCTAGGAAAACTGACTAATTTTGGTAAAACTCTTAAAATACACAATGTCAGTACACGGAAATGATTAGGAACCTGTAGAAAACACCTGAAATATAAGTAATTAACCCATCCTATCTTTATGGCTGTGTACAATTGCCGAGATTCGAGGTAGAAAGCTGTGAATTGACGAGAATACTGGTAATGTTTACAATTGCGGCTCAGTTACTTTGTTTTTTTCTGAAGAGAGTTCTTTCACAAATTAAGAGTTACTATTTAATGAACTCAGATTTTGTGTAAAAAGCTGTTAAATAAAGAAGAGAATACTGTTCATATTTACAATTGACGCTGTAATGGCTGGCGTTTTTGGACTGAAGCAGTTTAAACCTTGATGATTCATGGGTATATTTCCAAGAAAACTGCTGCATTTCGGTAAAACTCTTAAAATACACAAGCACAGTACATGGAAATGATTAGGAACCTGTACGCAACACCTGAAATATAAGTAATTAGACCCATATTATCCATATGGCTGTGTACAATTGTCGAGTTTTTAGGTAGTAAGCTGTGAATTGACGAGAATACTGGTAATGTTTACAATTCCGGCTCAGTTACTTTGTTTTTTTCTGAAGAGAGTTCTATCACACATTAAGAGTTACTATTTAGTGAACTCAGATTTTGTGTAAAAAGCTGTTAAATAAAGAGAATACTGTTTCTATTTAGAAATGAGACTGAATTGGTAGGAGTTTTTTGAATAAAACAGTTTAAGCCTTGCAGATTCATGTATATGTTTCTAGGAAAACTGTCTCATTTTGGTAAAAATCTTAAAATACACAATGTTAGTACATGGAAATGATTAGGAACCTTTAAAAGCACTTCAAATACAAGTAAATGGTGCAATACTATCTTTATGGCCGTGGTCAAACCCCGAGATTAGAGGTACAATGCTTTGAAATGACGAGAATATTGGTAAATTTACAATTCCGGCTATTTTACTGGGCGTTTTTTTGAAGAAACAGGTTTCAAATATGAAGAAAAGCCGTTTATAAAGCTGAGAATTTGTGTATAATGCCTAAAAAATGAAGAGAATACTGTTCATATTTACAATTGAGGCTGTAATGGCTGGCGTTTTTGGAATGAAACAGTTTAAAACCTTGATGATTCATGGATATATTTCCAAGAGAACTGCAGCATTTCGGTAAAACTATTAAAATACACAAGAAGAGTACATGGAAATTATTAGGAACCTGTAGGCAACACCTGAAATATAAGTAATTAGACCAATACTATCCTTATGACCGTGTACAATTGTGGAGTTTCGAGGTAGAAAGCTGTGAATTGACGAGAATACTGGTAATGTTTACAATTCCGGCTCAGTTACTGTGTTTTTTTCTGAAGAGAGTCCTTTCACACATTAAGAGTTACTATTTATTGAACTCAGATTTTGTGTAAAAAGCTGTTAAATAAAGCGAATACTGTTTCTATTTACAAATGAGACTGAATTGGTAGGAGTTTTTTGAATAAAACAGTTTAAGCCTTGAATATTCATGTATATGTTTCTAGGAAAACTGACTAATTTTGGTAAAACTCTTAAAATACACAATGTCAGTACACGGAAATGATTAGGAACCTGTAGAAAACACCTGAAATATAAGTAATTAACCCATCCTATCCTTATGGCTGTGTACAATTGCTGAGATTCGAGGTAGAAAGCTGTGAATTGACGAGAATACTGGTAATGTTTACAATACTGGCTCCGTTACTTTGTTTTTTCCCCAAAGAATGTTCTTTCACACATTAAGAGGTACTATTTAGTGAACTCAGATTTTGTGTAAAAAGCTGTTAAATAAAGAGAATACTGTCTATTTACAAATGAGACTCAATTGGTAGGAGTTTTTTGAATAAAACAGTTTAAGCCTTGAAGATTCCTGTATATGTTTCTAGGAAAACTGTCTCATTTTGGTAAAAATCTTAAAATACACAATGTTAGTACATGGAAATGATTAGGAACCTTTAAAAGCACTTCAAATACAAGTAAATGGTGCAATACTATCTTTATGGCCGTGGTCAAACCCCGAGATTAGAGGTACAATGCTTTGAAATGACGAGAATATTGGTAAATTTACAATTCCGGCTATTTTACTGGGCGTTTTTTTGAAGAAACAGGTTTCAAATATGAAGAAAAGCCGTTTATAAAGCTGAGAATTTGTGTATAATGCCTTAAAATGAAGAGAATACTGTTCATATTTACAATTGAGGCTGTAATGGCTTGCGTTTTTGGAATGAAACAGTTTAAACCTTGATTATTCATGGATATATTTCCAAGAAAACTGCCGCATTTCGGTAAAACCCTTAAAGTATACAAGGACAGTACATGGAAATGATTAGGAACCTGTAAGAAACACCTGAAATATAATTAATTAGACCAATACTATCCTTATGGCCGTGTACAATTGTCGAGTTTCGAGGAGGAAAGCTGTGAATTGATGAGAATACTGGTAATGTTTACAATTCCGGCTCAGTTACTTTGTTTTTTTCTGAAGAGAGTTCTTTCACACATTAAGAGTTACTATTTAGTGAACTCAGATTTTGTGTAAAAAGCTGTTAAATAAAGAGAATACTGTTTCTATTTACAAATGAGACTGAATTGGTAGGAGTTTTTTGAATAAAACAGTTTAAGCCTTGAATATTCATGTATATGTTTCTAGGAAAACTGACTAATTTTGGTAAAACTCTTAAAATACACAATGTCAGTACACGGAAATGATTAGGAACCTGTAGAAAACACCTGAAATATAAGTAATTAACCCATCCTATCTTTATGGCTGTGTACAATTGCCGAGATTCGAGGTAGAAAGCTGTGAATTGACGAGAATACTGGTAATGTTTACAATTCCGGCTCAGTTACTTTGTTTTTTTCTGAAGAGAGTTCTTTCACACATTAAGAGTTACTATTTAATGAACTCAGATTTTGTGTAAAAAGCTGTTAAATGAAGAGAATACTGTTTCTATTTACAAATGAGACTGAATTGGTAGGAGTTTTTTGAATAAAACAGTTTAAGCCTTGAAGATTCCTGTATATGTTTCTGGGAAAACTGTCTCATTTTGGTCAAACTCTTAAAATACACAATGTTTGTACATGGAAATGATTAGGAACCTTTAAAAGCACTTCAAATACGAGTAAATGGTGCCATACTATCTTTATGGCTGTGGTCAAACCCTGAGATTAGAGGTATAATGCTATGAAATGACGAGAATACTGGTAAATTTACAATTCCGGCTATTTTACTGGGCGTTTTTTTGAAGAAACAGGTTTCAAATATGAAGAAAAGCCGTTTATAAAGCTGAGAATTTGTGTATAATGACTTAAAATGAAGAGAATACTGTTCATATTTACAATTGAGGATGTAATGGCTGGCGTTTTTGGAATGAAACAGTTTAAACCTTGATTATTCATGGATATATTTCCAAGAAAACTGCCGCATTTCGGTAAAACCCTAAAGTATACAAGGACAGTACATGGAAATGATTAGGAACCTGTAAGCAACACCTGAAATATAAGTAATTAGACCAATACTATCCTTATGGCCGTGTACAATTGTCGAGTTTCGAGGAGGAAAGCTGTGAATTGACGAGAATACTGGTAATGTTTACAATTCCGGCTCAGTTACTTTGTTTTTTTCTGAAGAGAGTTCTTTCACACATTAAGAGTTACTATTTAGTGAACTCAGATTTTGTGTAAAAAGCTGTTAAATAAAGAGAATACTGTTTCTATTTACAAATGAGACTGAATTGGTAGGAGTTTTTTGAATAAAACAGTTTAAGCCTTGAATATTCATGTATATGTTTCTAGGAAAACTGACTAATTTTGGTAAAACTCTTAAAATACACAATGTCAGTACACGGAAATGATTAGGAACCTGTAGAAAACACCTGAAATATAAGTAATTAACCCATCCTATCTTTATGGCTGTGTACAATTGCCGAGATTCGAGGTAGAAAGCTGTGAATTGACGAGAATACTGGAAATGTTTACAATTCTGGCTCCGTTACTTTGTTTTTTCCCCAAAGAATGTTCTTTCACACATTAAGAGGTACTATTTAGTGAACTCAGATTTTGTGTAAAAAGCTGTTAAATAAAGAGAATACTGTCTATTTACAAATGAGACTCAATTGGTAGGAGTTTTTTGAATAAAACAGTTTAAGCCTTGAAGATTCCTGTATATGTTTCTAGGAAAACTGTCTCATTTTGGTAAAAATCTTAAAATACACAATGTTAGTACATGGAAATGATTAGGAACCTTTAAAAGCACTTCAAATACAAGTAAATGGTGCAATACTATCTTTATGGCCGTGGTCAAACCCCGAGATTAGAGGTACAATGCTTTGAAATGACGAGAATATTGGTAAATTTACAATTCCGGCTATTTTACTGGGCGTTTTTTTGAAGAAACAAGTTTCAAATATGAAGAAAAGCCATTTATAAAGCTGAGAATTTGTGTATAATGCCTTAAAATGAAGAGAATACTGTTCATATTTACAATTGAGGCTGTAATGGCTGGCGTTTTTGGAATGAAACAGTTTAAACCTTGATTATTCATGGATATATTTCCAAGAAAACTGCCGCATTTCGGTAAAACCCTTAAAGTATACAAGGACAGTACATGGAAATGATTAGGAACCTGTAAGAAACACCTGAAATATAATTAATTAGACCAATACTATCCTTATGGCCGTGTACAATTGTCGAGTTTCGAGGAGGAAAGCTGTGAATTGATGAGAATACTGGTAATGTTTACAATTCCGGCTCAGTTACTTTGTTTTTTTCTGAAGAGAGTTCTTTCACACATTAAGAGTTACTATTTAGTGAACTCAGATTTTGTGTAAAAAGCTGTTAAATAAAGAGAATACTGTTTCTATTTACAAATGAGACTGAATTGGTAGGAGTTTTTTGAATAAAACAGTTTAAGCCTTGAATATTCATGTATATGTTTCTAGGAAAACTGACTAATTTTGGTAAAACTCTTAAAATACACAATGTCAGTACACGGAAATGATTAGGAACCTGTAGAAAACACCTGAAATATAAGTAATTAACCCATCCTATCTTTATGGCTGTGTACAATTGCCGAGATTCGAGGTAGAAAGCTGTGAATTGACGAGAATACTGGTAATGTTTACAATTCCGGCTCAGTTACTTTGTTTTTTTCTGAAGAGAGTTCTTTCACACATTAAGAGTTACTATTTAATGAACTCAGATTTTGTGTAAAAAGCTGTTAAATGAAGAGAATACTGTTTCTATTTACAAATGAGACTGAATTGGTAGGAGTTTTTTGAATAAAACAGTTTAAGCCTTGAAGATTCCTGTATATGTTTCTGGGAAAACTGTCTCATTTTGGTCAAACTCTTAAAATACACAATGTTTGTACATGGAAATGATTAGGAACCTTTAAAAGCACTTCAAATACGAGTAAATGGTGCCATACTATCTTTATGGCTGTGGTCAAACCCTGAGATTAGAGGTATAATGCTATGAAATGACGAGAATACTGGTAAATTTACAATTCCGGCTATTTTACTGGGCGTTTTTTGAAGAAACAGGTTTCAAATATGAAGAAAAGCCGTTTATAAAGCTGAGAATTTGTGTATAATGCCTTAAAATGAAGAGAATAATGTTCATATTTACAATTGAGGCTGTAATGGCTGCGTTTTTGGAATGAAACAGTTTAAACCTTGATGATTCATGGATATATTTCCAAGAGAACTGCAGCATTTCGGTAAAACTATTAAAATACACAAGAAGAGTACATGGAAATTATTAGGAACCTGTAGGCAAACACCTGAAATATAAGTAATTAGACCAATACTATCCTTATGACCGTGTACAATTGTGGAGTTTCGAGGTAGAAAGCTGTGAATTGACGAGAATACTGGTAATGTTTACAATTCCGGCTCAGTTACCTGTGTTTTTTTTCTGAAGAGAGTCCTTTCACACATTAAGAGTTACTATTTATTGAACTCAGATTTTGTGTAAAAAGCTGTTAAATAAAGCGAATACTGTTTCTATTTACAAATGAGACTGAATTGGTAGGAGTTTTTTTGAATAAAACAGTTTAAGCCTTGAATATTCATGTATATGTTTCTAGGAAAACTGACTAATTTTGGTAAAACTCTTAAAATACACAATGTCAGTACACGGAAATGATTAGGAACCTGTAGAAAACACCTGAAATATAAGTAATTAACCCATCCTATCCTTATGGCTGTGTACAATTGCTGAGATTCGAGGTAGAAAGCTGTGAATTGACGAGAATACTGGTAATGTTTACAATACTGGCTCCGTTACTTTGTTTTTTCCCCAAAGAATGTTCTTTCACACATTAAGAGGTACTATTTAGTGAACTCAGATTTTGTGTAAAAAGCTGTTAAATAAAGAGAATACTGTCTATTTACAAATGAGACTGAATTGGTAGAGTTTTTTGAATAAAACAGTTTAAGCCTTGAATATTCATGTATATGTTTCTCGGAAAACTGACTAATTTTGGTAAAACTCTTAAAATACACAATGTCAGTACACGGAAATGATTAGGAACCTGTAGAAAACACCTGAAATATAAGTAATTAACCCATCCTATCCTTATGGCTGTGTACAATTGCCGAGATTCGAGGTAGAAAGCTGTGAATTGTCGAGAATACTGGTAATGTTTACAATTCCGGCTCATTACTTTGTTTTTTCCCCAAAGAATATGCTTTCACACATTAAGAGGTACAATTTAGTGTTCTCAGATTGTGTAAAAAGCTGTTAAATAAAGAGAATACTGTCTATTTACAAATGAGACTGAATTGGTAGGAGTTTTTTGAATAAAACCGTTAAAGCTTGAAGATTCCTGTATATGTTTCTGGGAAAACTGTCTCATTTTGGTCAAACTCTTAAAATACACAATGTTTGTACATGGAAATGATTAGGAACCTTTAAAAGCACTTCAAATACGAGTAAATGGTGCCATACTATCTTTATGGCCGTGGTCAAACCCTGAGATTAGAGGTATAATGCTATGAAATGACGAGAATACTGGTAAATTTACAATTCCGGCTATTTTACTGGGCGTTTTTTTGAAGAAACAGGTTTCAAATATGAAGAAAAGCCGTTTATAAAGCTGAGAATTTGTGTATAATGCTTAAAATGAAGAGAATACTGTTCATATTTACAATTGAGGCTGTAATGGCTGGCGTTTTTGGAATGAAACAGTTTAAACCTTGATGATTCATGGATATATTTCCAAGAAAACTGCAGCATTTCGGTAAAACTCTTAAAATACACAAGAAGAGTACATGGAAATTATTAGGAACCTGTAGGCAACACCTGAAATATAAGTAATTAGACCAATACTATCCTTATGGCCGTGTACAATTGTGGAGTTTCGAGGTAGAAAGCTGTGAATTGACGAGAATATGGTAATGTTTACAATTCCGGCTTAGTTACTTTGTTTTTTTCTGAAGAGAGTTCTTTCACACATTAAGAGTTACTATTTAGTGAACTCAGATTTTTTGTAAAAAGCTGTTAAATAAAGAGAATCCTGTTTCTATTTACAAATGAGACTGAATTGGTAGGAGTTTTTTGAATAAAACAGTTTAAGCCTTGCAGATTCATGTATATGTTTCTAGGAAAACTGACTAATTTTGTTAAAAGTCTTAAAATACACAATGTCATTACACGGAAATGATTAGGAACCTGTAGAAAACACCTGAAATATAAGTAATTAACCCATCCTATCCTTATGGCTGTGTACAATTGCCGGGATTCGAGGTAGAAAGCTGTGAATTGACGAGAATACTGGTAATGTTTACAATTACGGCTCAGTTACTTTGTTTTTTCCCCAAAGAATATTCTTTCACATATTAAGACGTACTATTTAGTGAACTCAGATTTTGTGTAAAAAGCTGTTAAATAAAGAGAATACTGTCTATTTACAAATGAGACTGAATTGGTAGGAGTTTTTTGAATAAAAACAGTTTAAGCCTTGAAGATTCCTGTATATGTTTCTAGGAAAACTGTCTCATTTGGTAAAAATCTTAAAATACACAATGTTAGTACATGGAAATGATTAGGAACCTTTAAAAGCACTTCAAATACAAGTAAATGGTGCAATACTATCTTTATGGCCGTGGTCAAACCCCGAGATTAGAGGTATAATGCTTTGAAATGACGAGAATATTGGTAAATTTACAATTCCGGCTATTTTACTGGGCGTTTTTTTGAAGAAACAGGTTTCAAATATGAAGAAAAGCCGTTTATAAAGCTGAGAATTTGTGTATAATGCCTTAAAATGAAGAGAATACTGTTCATATTTACAATTGAGGCTGTAATGGCTGGCGTTTTTGGAATGAAACAGTTTAAACCTTGATTATTCATGGATATATTTCCAAGAAAACTGCCGCATTTCGGTAAACCCTTAAAGTATACAAGGACAGTACATGGAAATGATTAGGAACCTTTAAAAGCACTTCAAATACGAGTAAATGGTGCCATACTATCTTTATGGCCGTGGTCAAAACCCCGAGATTAGAGGTATAATGCTTTGAAATTACGAGAATACTGGTAAATTTACAATTCCGGCTATTTTACTGGGCGTTTTTTGAAGAAAATGGTTTCAAATATGAAGAAAAGCCATTTATAAAGCTGAGAATTTGTGTATAGTGCCTTAAAATGAAGAGAATACTGTTCATATTTACAATTGACGCTGTAATGGCTGGCGTTTTTGGACTGAAGCAGTTTAAACCTTGATGATTCATGGGTTTATTTCCAAGAAAACTGCCGCATTTCGGTAAAACTCTTAAAATACACAAGGACAGTACATGGAAATGATTAGGAACCTGTACGCAACACCTGAAATATAAGTAATTAGACCCATATTATCCATATGGCCGTGTACAATTGTCGAGTTTTGAGGTAGAAAGCTGTGAATTTATGAGAAACTGGTAATGTTTACAATTCCGGCTCGGTTACTTTGTTTTTTTCTGAAGAGAGTTCTTTCACACATTAAGAGTTACTATTTAGTGAACTCAGATTTTGTGTAAAAAGCTGTTAAATAAAGAGAATCCTGTTTCTATTTACAAATGAGACTGAATTGGTAGGAGTTTTTTGAATAAAACAGTTTAAGCCTTGCAGATTCCATGTATATGTTTCTAGGAAAACTGACTAATTTTGTTAAAAGTCTTAAAATACACAATGTCATTACACGGAAATGATTAGGAACCTGTAGAAAACACCTGAAATATAAGTAATTAACCCATCCTATCCTATGGCTGTGTACAATTGCCGGGATTCGAGGTAGAAAAGCTGTGAATTGACGAGAATACTGGTAATGTTTACAATTACGGCTCAGTTACTTTGTTTTTTTCCCAAAGAATATTCTTTCACATATTAAGACGTACTATTTAGTGAACTCAGATTTTGTGTAAAAAGCTGTTAAATAAAGAGAATACTGTCTATTTACAAATGAGACTGAATTGGGTAGGAGTTTTTTGAATAAAACAGTTTAAGCCTTGAAGATTCCTGTATATGTTTCTAGGAAAACTGTCTCATTTTGGTAAAAATCTTAAAATACACAATGTTAGTACATGGAAATGATTAGGAACCTTTAAAAGCACTTCAAATACAAGTAAATGGTGCAATACTATCTTTATGGCCGTGGTCAAACCCCGAGATTAGAGGTATAATGCTTTGAAATGACGAGAATATTGGTAAATTTACAATTCCGGCTATTTTACTGGGCGTTTTTTTGAAGAAACAGGTTTCAAATATGAAGAAAAGCCGTTTATAAAGCTGAGAATTTGTGTATAATGCCTTAAAATGAAGAGAATACTGTTCATATTTACAATTGAGGCTGTAATGGCTGGCGTTTTTGGAATGAAACAGTTTAAACCTTGATTATTCATGGATATATTTCCAAGAAAACTGCCGCATTTCGGTAAAACCCTTAAAGTATACAAGGACAGTACATGGAAATGATTAGGAACCTTTAAAAGCACTTCAAATACGAGTAAATGGTGCCATACTATCTTTATGGCCGTGGTCAAACCCCGAGATTAGAGGTATAATGCTTTGAAATTACGAGAATACTGGTAAATTTACAATTCCGGCTATTTTACTGGGCGTTTTTTGAAGAAAAATGGTTTCAAATATGAAGAAAAGCCATTTATAAAGCTGAGAATTTGTGTATAGTGCCTTAAAATGAAGAGAATACTGTTCATATTTACAATTGACGCTGTAATGGCTGGCGTTTTTGGACTGAAGCAGTTTAAACCTTGATGATTCATGGTTTATTTCCAAGAAAACTGCCGCATTTCGGTAAAACTCTTAAAATACACAAGGACAGTACATGGAAATGATTAGGAACCCTGTACGCAACACCTGAAATATAAGTAATTAGACCCATATTATCCATATGGCCGTGTACAATTGTCGAGTTTTGAGGTAGAAAGCTGTGAATTGACGAGAATACTGGTAATGTTTACAATTCCGGCTCGGTTTCTTTGTTTTTTTTCTGAAGAGAGTTCTTTCACACATTAAGAGTTACTATTTAGTGAACTCAGATTTTGTGTAAAAAGCTGTTAAATAAAGAGAATACTGTCTATTTACAAATGAGACTGAATTGGTAGGAGTTTTTGAATAAAACAGTTTTAGCCTTGAAGATTCCTGTATATGTTTCTAGGAAAACTGTCTCAATTTGGTAAAAATCTTAAAATACACAATGTCATTACACGGAAATGATTAGGAACCTGTAGAAAACACCTGAAATATAAGTAATTAACCCATCCTATCCTTATGGCTGTGTACAATTGCCGAGATTCGAGGTAGAAAGCTGTGAATTGACGAGAATACTGGTAATGTTTACAATTCCGGCTCAGTTACTTTGTTTTTTCCCCAAAGAATGTTCTTTCACACATTAAGAGGTACTATTTAGTGAACTCAGATTTTGTGTAAAAAGCTGTTAAATAAAGAGAATACTGTCTATTTACAAATGAGACTGAATTGGTAGGAGTTTTTTGAATAAAACAGTTTAAGCCTTGAATATTCATGTATATGTTTCTCGGAAAACTGACTAATTTTTGGTAAAACTCTTAAAATACACAATGTCAGTACACGGAAATGATTAGGAACCTGTAGAAAACACCTGAAATATAAGTAATTAACCCATCCTATCCTTATGGCTGTGTACAATTGCCGAGATTCGAGGTAGAAAGCTGTGAATTGTCGAGAATACTGGTAATGTTTACAATTCCGGCTCATTACTTTGTTTTTTCCCCAAAGAATATGCTTTCACACATTAAGAGGTACAATTTAGTGTTCTCCAGATTGTGTAAAAAGCTGTTTAAATAAAGAGAATACTGTCTATTTACAAATGAGACTGAATTGGTAGGAGTTTTTTGAATAAAACCGTTTAAGCCTTGAAGATTCCTGTATATGTTTCTGGGAAAACTGTCTCATTTTGGTCAAACTCTTAAAATACACAATGTTTGTACATGGAAATGATTAGGAACCTTTAAAAGCACTTCAAATACGAGTAAATGGTGCCATACTATCTTTATGGCCGTGGTCAAACCCTGAGATTAGAGGTATAATGCTATGAAATGACGAGAATACTGGTAAATTTACAATTCCGGCTATTTTACTGGGCGTTTTTTTGAAGAAACAGGTTTCAAATATGAAGAAAAGCCGTTTATAAAAGCTGAGAATTTGTGTATAATGCCTTAAAATGAAGAGAATACTGTTCATATTTACAATTGAGGCTGTAATGGCTGGCGTTTTTGGAATGAAACAGTTTAAAAACCTTGATGATTCATGGATATATTTCAAGAAAACTGCAGCATTTCGGTAAAACTCTTAAAATACACAAGAAGAGTACATGGAAATTATTAGGAACCTGTAGGCAACACCTGAAATATAGTAATTAGACCAATACTATCCTTATGGCCGTGTACAATTGTGGAGTTTCGAGGTAGAAAGCTGTGAATTGACGAGAATACTGGCAATGTTTACAATTCCGGCTTAGTTACTTTGTTTTTTTCTGAAGAGAGTTCTTTCACACATTAAGAGTTACTATTTAGTGAACTCAGATTTTTAGTAAAAGCTGTTAAATAAAGAGAATCCTGTTTCTATTTACAAATGAGACTGAATTGGTAGGAGTTTTTTTGAATAAAACAGTTTAAGCCTTGCAGATTCATGTATATGTTTCTAGGAAAACTGACTAATTTTGTTAAAAGTCTTAAATACACAATGTCATTACACGGAAATGATTAGGAACCTGTAGAAAACACCTGAAATATAAGTAATTAACCCATCCTATCCTTATGGCTGTGTATAATTGCGGGATTC